>NC_091757.1:22805357-22822857 GCF_043380555.1 Nothobranchius furzeri
GGTAACTCAGCACACCACTGTTCCCATTTCTCCTTTAACTTAGGGGGTAGTTGTTCATCCCATTTAAGCCCACTTTCCCACATCTCTTGGAAAAGGCACTTGGCTCTGATGGTAAATGGTGTGAGAAAGCCAATCGGTCAAATATGCCAGATGATGTCTGCAAAACACCTCGTTTTGTGTTTTCCTTCCCCTGTACAATGTCCATAACACAAAGTCATCAGCCCCAGATCTCCAGACTAGTCCTAGGACCTTGAGTACATTTCCACTTAGCTCACTTTCCACACCATGCTCTAGTCCATTCTCCTTCCACAAGGCTCTGAGCTCAGGGGAGTTAGTAACCCACTTGCACAAGTTCATCCCGGCTTGGGACAGAATGTCTTTTGCTTCTGTTGTCACACAATGGGCTTCTTGCACATTTGACACACTGGCAATAAAGTCATCAACGTATAAGGAGTCTCTCAGCGTCTGCACTGTTTTTGTCTGCTTGGTTTCATATTGTTTGAGATGCTTTCGGATTGTGGCGGCAAGCAGGAATGGGCTAGGATGAGGTGCGTATTCTCCAAATACAACTCTGTTCATTCGTAGAATACGCACCTCATCCTCGCAGTCTTTGGTTGGGGGTCCATGGAGCCACAGGAATCGAACTGCATCCTTGTTTTTATCCGTCAGGGATATCTGCAAAAAAGCCTTTGTGATGTCTGCAGTAAAGGCTATCTCATGCAATCTGAATTTAGTCAGCACATCCAGCAGATCTGGGTTCAAATTGGGCCCAGTGTACAGACCGTCATTAAGGGATGGGGGATTTTCCTCGTGATGATGCATCAAAACCCACTCTGAGTTTGGTTGCTGCCTTGTCTTCTAGCACAACAGTGTGTGTGTGTGTGTGTGTGTGTGTGTGTGTGGGGGGGGGGGGTCCCTAGTATGGTATAATTCAACAAAGGTGGGCATGAGCTGTGCTGCTTTTGGAGACTCTGAACCTCATTAAGTAAATTGCTGTGTGTGTGTGTGTGTGTGTGTCCTTGTGCTGCGCTGCTGTGGGACGCACGCACACACCCACACACACACACACACACACACACACACACACACACACACACATACACACACACACAACTCACTCTCTTCTCCAGAGAGGAATGGTGGGACAAAGAAAATACTATACCCTGAATACTTCACTGATAATCAAAGTGATATTTATGATAAAATAAAAGTAGTTTAATAGAATGAATGAATATTTTGTGAAAGTAGGCCCAGAGCTAGCAGCTAATATACCAAGCCAAAACAGACAGTAGGTGAACCATGTTGCTGTTGTTTATGTCATTATTATTATTACTATCACTAGTTCCTAGGGCTGGGGGTAAACGATTATTTTTAAAACGATTATTCTGACGATTATTTTATCGAATAGTCGACTATTCTAATGACTATTTAGAAAATTAATCTAATGATTATTTTTCTATTGCACAATTAACAAAAACCAGAAAATCTCAAATAAATTCCTCAAAAAAATTGATAAATTCTTACTGTAAGAGAATAAACACTACAGGCCTTCCATTTTTTATAACACTGCGTTTATTGTGTTGGTTGGTTATGTTCTGGTGACGTGTAGATCTTGGGAGTGCAGGCTGCTGCCTGAGAGGTGGTAGAAGATGGAGTGTCTCCATGCTGCTTTGTTTTGGTCACTTATGTGCGTGAGGCGAGTGGTGTTACGGGTTAAACCAAACTCAGGTGATATTTTACACTAAACCAAAAACCCACAACACTCTAAATGTAATAAAAGGGAGATCTACACCACAAAAAAAGATGAACTCTAAACCAAAACGTAACAGCTTATCCCAATGCAAGAAGCTGTTAGCGAAGATGCTAACAGTAGCTTTACCAACATTAAGTTCAAGTTACCAAGTTTAAATAAACCAAAAACACCCAGCAGCAAACAGACCAGCACGGAGGAGAGACTGCTACCACCAAAACAGCTCTCCTCATGTCTGAAAGAAGCTCCTTAATGAAGGGAGAAGCGCTCCCGGTGATTTTCTACATCTGCGACAGAGACGAAGCAGCGCATCTGACCCCGGAAGTTGTTGTCCGTTGCCGGGAGACGAAGGGGCAAAACAGGAAAATAATCTAGTAGCGGACGGACGTTGTTCCGGGTCTTCGGTATTTGGCGGAGATGTTAGTGAAGGCGGAGAAGAGGGCGAACTAGAGGAAAAACAGGCAGATTCCTCCTCTATTTACAAACTCCTGGGGATGCAACAAGTGGGCGCGGTGCGTCGACTTCCGGATCTGACGTCGACAAATTTTTAGAATCGAGCCGTCGACTTCGTCGAGGCTTCGCTACAGCCCTACTAGTTCCATAAAATGTTCATGTAAAATGCTCTCATTAGTAGCTGCATATATATATATATATATATATATATATATATATATATATATATATATATATATATATTATATAACTCAGAGTTTTTAGAACTGTGAAACCCACCTTGACAGCAGAGGTGTGTTGGGATAGCCATGTTTGTCCTTCTCAGCTGTCCGTGACTGTCAGAGGTCCACATGAAGCCAGATTTGTGAACGGCCGAGGGTTCATACTCAATCGCTCTTGAGTTTGCTATTTAGATCAGTCACTGACAGACATGTTTGTTTCCATATTGCTTCTGTGAAGCTCTATCTATGAGTAATACCTGTCATTCCTCTTGGTCTTAACCTTTACTTTCTTTTATATTTGATTGAGTTTAGCGGAGCAGAAACAAAAAGCAATGCTTTTTCCCACTTTAGGGGCTGAGATGCTCCGAAAGATGTAGAAGTGAGGTTTTACTCAGGCTGTTGTCACACCTGTCCTCACACAGAAGGAAGAGCCCAAAGTCGGTGTGGAGAACACTGCAGGACACACGGACACTAGGAAGGAGCTGCAGGTGGAGTCTGCGGAGTACACAGAGCTGGCTCTGGACTGCCTGGACCTGAAGGCTCAAGAGGAGCTGCTCTCGCCCCACCTCTCAGGTCTTTGTCAGGCTTTGTGTAGCTCTTCTTTCTCTGAACAGGTGACTTGTAGTGACCTTATGGGATGCTGTTCAGCTGCTACAGGAGATGCTGAGGTGACAGGAACAGACCTAGGTGAGGAGTTACCGCTGTGCTGCTGTCGTATGGAGACTCCCAACAGCTCAGGGAGTCAGTCGGTCCTGGCCTGGACCTGCATGGCCATGGAACACGCGGATGGAACGGTAAAGGTGTTTCTGTTGCAGCATCTTCTCCAGTCTGAAGTACTCCTAACAGAGTTTAGGTGGTGCAGCAAGAAGGATTATCATCATCATGTCATAAAGACTCACTGTGATCCCTCCTGCAGACTTCCTGCCAAAGGCCCGTGATGAAGCAGGAAATGATGCGCCCTTCCAATGCAGTCCAGCTGCTGGTTCTGTGTGAGGACCACCGGGCCGGCATGGTCAAACATCAGTGTTGTCCTGGATGTGGATTCTTCTGCAGGCTGGTGAGATATGATTAACACACAGGTCACGTGGAGGACGGTAGCCGGAGGTCCTGCCTCTGAAGCACACCAGAAGGAAGGAGACGCTGAGGGAGGTGGGGGGAAGGAAACCGCCCTGTGACAAATGCGTTAGCTGCTGTATGAGAGAGCGGGAGTCTGATGAGCTTAGGAGTTCATGTTGTTGGAATGCCAGAAGAGGTTCAGCTGTGGTCTTCAGGCTCATGGTTCCAGTTCCTTCAGACCAAGAAAACCTTCAGAGCTAGAGCCGCTCCTCCCCATTGAGAGGACTCGGCTCAGGCAGCGGATCAGGATGCCTCCGGGTTGTCTTCGTCTGCAGGTTTCCTGGCTCCCAGACTCTGGGGCAGAGCCATACCTCGCTGGAGGGCTTCCACATCCTCTCTGGATCCTCTAGCAGGAGCTGGAGAGCAGGGTCTGGACTTCTGTGGTCATACTGCTGAGTGTTTGTCTCTGACCTGAACAGATGTCCACCTCAGCATCAAAAAACCGCTCCAGGCTTTGAACAGCCGACACGTTTAGAGGTACTGGTGAACCTGTGTTTTCTGGCTCCTCCCACAGGGCTCCTTCATGGAGTGCCGGCCGTACGGCAGCATTTCCCATCGGTTTCACCGCCAGTGTGCCTCCATCTTGAAGGATCGCAGGTTTTGTCCCCACTGTGGAGAAGATGCCAGTGGAGCAAAGGAGGTTGTGGTTCCAAAGTCTGATCCGTCCCCCTCAGTACCCAGATCCAGTCCTGGACCGTCTCTTCCCGCTGCAGCCACCCTCCCGTCCCTCCCAACCATTCCAGCTGTTCCTCAAATACTCCGAGCTAAAAAGTCCATGGATCCCCAGAGGAGCAGAGCAGAGAGCTCGAGCAGGTAAAACGCACCACCATGATGCGTCTTCGTCTCTAAACACAGAAGAGCTCCACCGTGGTTCAGCACTCACAAGGCTTCGTCTTTGTCTCCAGGCCCAAAGGAGACAAACTTCCTAAAGAGTCCCTGGAAAGCATCCTCATGTCCCTGGATGATGAGAAGTACGTCCACAAAGATGACACGAACGAAGCACTGCAGCGTTTCGGCTGTCATGAATGATCTAGACCTGCTTTTACTTTCAGCCTGAAGCTAAAGAAAGTCAAGTATCCAGCCAGGCAGCTGTTTGTCTCTGCAAAGGAAGGAGACCTGCAGAGGGTCATTCAGCTTCTAGGTGACTGAGACACACACTCACAGCAACTGCATGTGAACACACACACTTACTCTCCTCCTAAATGACTGGAGGATGACGTGTTAAATGTAGGAGGGGATCTTCCTGAGGATGCCCTGCAGCCAAGCGTGCTCCAGAGTCCTCTGCTGCTCATTGTCATCCAGGTGGCCAATCATCATCTCTCCAGGACCACTGGGCAGATTTGAAAATAAACTACGAACAAAAATCTGCAGCTGATTATTTTTAGGGGCAATCCCCTTTAAGATCTGGTCTGGTCAGGTCAGATCTGGTCAGTTCAGGTCTGGTCAGATCAGGTCAGGTCAGATCTGGTCTGGTCTGGTCTGGTCTGGTCAGGTCTGGTCAGGTCAGGTCTAGTCTGGTCAGGTCAGGTCTGGTCTGGTCAGATCAGGTCAGGTCAGATCTGGTCTGGTCTGGTCAGATCTGGTCTGGTCAGGTCAGATCTGGTCTGGTCTGGTCAGGTCAGATCAAGTCAGGTCAGATCTGGTCAGATCTGGTCTGGTCTGGTCAGATCAGGTCAGGTCAGGTCAGGTCTGGTCTAGTCTGGTCAGGTCAGGTCTGGTCTGGTCAGATCAGGTCCGGTCAGATCTGGTCTGGTCTGGTCAGATCTGGTCTGGTCAGGTCAGATCTGGTCTGGTCTGGTCAGATCTGGTCATGGTCTGGTCTGGTCAGATCTGGTCTGGTCTGGTCTGGTCTGGTCTGGTCAGGTCAGGTCAGATCTGGTCTGGTCTGGTCAGGTCAGGTCAGGTCAGGTCTGGTCTGGTCAGATCTGGTCAGGTCAGATCTGGTCTGGTCTGGTCAGATCTGGTCTGGTCAGATCTGGTCAGGTCAGATCTGGTCTGGTCTGGTCTGGTCTGGTCTGGTCAGATCTGGTCAGGTCAGGTCAGATCTGGTCTGGTCTGGTCAGGTCAGGTCAGTTCTGGTCTGGTCTGGTCTGGTCAGATCTGGTCTGGTCTGGTCTGGTCAGATCTGGTCTGGTCAGATCTGGTCAGGTCAGATCTGGTCTGGTCTGGTCTGGTCAGATCTGGTCAGGTCAGGTCAGATCTGGTCTGGTCAGGTCAGGTCAGATCTGGTCTGGTCTGGTCTGGTCAGGTCAGTTCTGGTCTGGTCTGGTCTGGTCAGATCTGGTCTGGTCTGGTCTGGTCAGATCTGGTCTGGTCTGGTCTGGTTAGATCTGGTCTGGTCAGGTCAGGTCAGATCTGGTCTGGTCTGGTCTGGTCTGGTCAGGTCAGGTCAGGTCTGGTCTGGTCAGATCTGGTCAGGTCAGATCTGGTCTGGTCAGATCTGGTCTGGTCTGGTCAGATCTGGTCAGGTCAGGTCAGATCTGGTCTGGTCTGGTCTGGTCTGGTCAGATCTGGTCTGGTCAGATCTGGTCTGGTCTGGTCAGGTCAGATCTGGTCTGGTCTGGTCAGATCTGGTCTGGTCTGGTCAGGTCAGATCTGGTCAGGTCAGATCTGGTCTGGTCTGGTCTGGTCAGATCTGGTCTGGTCAGGTCAGATCTGCTCTGGTCAGGTCAGGTCAGGTCTGGTCTGGTCTGGTCAGGTCAGATCTGGTCTGGTCTGGTCAGATCTGGTCATGGTCTGGTCTGGTCAGATCTGGTCTGGTCTGGTCTGGTCTGGTCTGGTCAGGTCAGGTCAGATCTGGTCTGGTCTGGTCAGGTCAGGTCAGGTCAGGTCTGGTCTGGTCAGATCTGGTCAGGTCAGATCTGGTCTGGTCTGGTCAGATCTGGTCTGGTCAGATCTGGTCAGGTCAGATCTGGTCTGGTCTGGTCTGGTCTGGTCTGGTCAGATCTGGTCAGGTCAGGTCAGATCTGGTCTGGTCTGGTCAGGTCAGGTCAGTTCTGGTCTGGTCTGGTCTGGTCAGATCTGGTCTGGTCTGGTCTGGTCAGATCTGGTCTGGTCAGATCTGGTCAGGTCAGATCTGGTCTGGTCTGGTCTGGTCTGGTCAGATCTGGTCAGGTCAGGTCAGATCTGGTCTGGTCAGGTCAGGTCAGATCTGGTCTGGTCTGGTCTGGTCAGGTCAGTTCTGGTCTGGTCTGGTCTGGTCAGATCTGGTCTGGTCTGGTCTGGTCAGATCTGGTCTGGTCTGGTCTGGTTAGATCTGGTCTGGTCAGGTCAGATCTGGTCTGGTCTGGTCTGGTCTGGTCAGGTCAGGTCAGATCTGGTCTGGTCAGATCTGGTCTGGTCTGGTCAGATCTGGTCAGGTCAGGTCAGGTCTGGTCTGGTCTGGTCTGGTCAGATCTGGTCTGGTCAGATCTGGTCTGGTCTGGTCAGGTCAGATCTGGTCTGGTCTGGTCAGATCTGGTCTGGTCTGGTCAGGTCAGATCTGGTCAGGTCAGATCTGGTCTGGTCTGGTCTGGTCAGATCTGGTCTGGTCAGGTCAGATCTGCTCTGGTCAGGTCAGGTCAGGTCTGGTCTGGTCTGGTCAGGTCTCTGGTGTCAGGTCCGGTCTCGGCCTGGGCCCAAATATAAAAAGTTGGTCCAACCCCACCAGTGCTTTGACCTAAGCTGGAGGTCCACTTGATGTTTTCAGAGGATTACTTAAAGAAGGTTGAAGCTGGTATCAATAAACATGATTTATGTCTCGGACCATCTTAACTTACTGGTTATCTATTCAACAGGATTATTTTTAAAGATGCCAAATGTAAGCACAAGTTCACATTTCTGATCTGGAGACATTCCTGTTCCTGTAAGCTCTTTGGTCGTGGTTTCTCTGAGCCGCGTGTTCCCGTGTGATCCTGATTTCAGTATGAATTAACATGGAGTCTGGCATCCTGGGAATCTTGTCCCCGTGTGGAAATGCCTGCACAGGAACTCTTACATCCAACCTCTAAACTGTGTGTCATAGTTGATGGGAAGGACCCAAACTTCCTGATGGAGAGCCAGAATAAACAAACTCCACTTCATGTAGCAGCAGCAGAGGGTCACCGGGACATCTGCCACATGCTCGTTCAGGTAGGACCACTGTGATCCTAAAGAACTCTCTCCTGCTCGGGTAACTGACGGCTTTAGTCAGGAGACCTTTTGTTTCCTCTGGGAGGAGAGACAGCCAGACTTCACCTGGACATATGTAGACACCTCTCTGGGCTGCTGTAGTCACATGATGGCTCCATGTTGTTGTGCACACAGGCTGGCGCCAACCTGGACACGTTTGACGAGGAGCACCGAACAGCGCTGATGTCGGCCTGTGAAAACAACCAGCTGGATACGGTGAAGTACCTGCTGAGAGCCGGAGCCGCTGTGGGACACAAGGTGGGTCAGGAGGACACGAACGCACACAATGTGGCGTACTACAGCGTGTGTGTGTGCAAATGTTCCGACAGCAAGAGGAAGATGGATGCCCTTTTCTGTCTTTGATGCTAAAGCGTCCTCTAGAGAGGCAACGAGTAGAAGCGAGTTTCTGTGTGAGCCTACTTCCTGTTTCTCACTGTGAATTGTGTCGTCACCCCAGGACGTCCTGGGTTTCACCTGTCTGCACCTGGCAGCCAAACTGGGACACTATGAAATAGTCAGCCATCTGCTCACTAAGGCATCCAAATACATCAACTGTCAGGTAAGAACACATTCTCCTCTGCTAATACGGTCCGAACAGCCCTAAACGAGAGCGCTGACCAGCTGGTGACTGCAGGATGATGGAAGGTGGACCCCCATCACCTGGGCCGTGGAGTACAAGCACAAGGAGGTGGCTCACCTGCTGCTGAACAAAGGCGCTGATGTCAACATCAGGGATAAGGTCAGCGTCTGCAGTAGTTAGCCATGCAACCGTTTGAGTTCAGGCTGGCTCACAGTAAGAAAGGTGCAGGTTTGAATCCTGCCATGGCCTTTTAGCATGGAGCTGGCATGTTGTCCCTGCGCATTAGTGGTTGGCAGTGGTCTGCCAGCTCCAGGAAGTTAACAGGAACACAAACATTTCTCTACAACTTTACAAACAAGAAAAGCTTATGGCTCTGGAACAGAAATCAGGTGGCAGTGGGCCGTTCAAAAGGTGCGATGATGTGAAAGGTCCTGGATGGGGCCTGACCATCACGAGCCTGAATGCGTGGACGGAGCAGAGGGAGAAGCTGCAGCTGCTCTCTGTCAGGATTCCAGCAGCAGCACATGTAGATGATGAAGAGTAGAGCTTTACCTTCACTCGCCCAGCTCATCTGTTTATCTCCGTAAACGGAGCAACACATCAACTCCATCTAGTCTCCCATCACACCTTTAAAACTTCTGATTTCTACCCAAGTCACCATAGAAACATCCAGACTTCCTGGAGCAGAAACCCAACACTCGGGCCACGGGTGTCAGATATGATCTGTGTGCAGGAGGAGAACATCTGCCTGCACTGGGCAGCTCTGTCGGGCTGCGAGGACGTCGCCCAGGCGCTGCTGGAGGCTCGCTGTGACCTGAACTCTGTCAACATTCACGGGGACACAGCTCTTCACATTGCAGCTCGAGAAAACCACCTGGAGTGTGTGATGTGAGTGTCTGCTACACACCTTCATTTAGCTCAGATCAGGCAGGTGTGTGCTTAGCATCGGTTCTTCGGCTTCACTGAGACGATCCAGGTCCCAGCACGTCTTCTGGCTGGAGTCCATGCTGTCCGTGACATTCTAGTGTGGGCTGTCTCAGCCTGTCTGTAACTGCAGCTGAGCACAGGAGCCGACCAGGACCCACAGAGATGTTGGAGGTCCATCACCACCTACAGTCTGCCTGTCACTGCCCTCTGGAACCGTATCACAATACAGAAAAAAAGAGCACCATCTCAAATAAAATGTCAAAATAAAACTTCCAGAAAACCCAGAAAATTTCCATCAGAGTGGTGTTGAATCTGAAAACTAGCGGTAAAATCTAATAGAACCGTTCTGGGATGACGAAGCAACACAACGTCAAAGTTGTTTTATTTCCTGGAGTCCATTGCTAAGCGACCGTGATCCGCAGCAGCACCAACAGATGATCGTATCTGCTGTGTCGGTGTCACGAAATAGTGGAACATTCAAATCTAAGATGAAAGTCGGACCTATTTACATTCTAAAAGTGACATCAGTGGTTCAGATCATTTTCATCTGCTGCTCATCTGAAACGTTAAATAGATTTACCCAGTCTAACTAATAACATGTTACAACTAATAACATGTTACAACTAATAACATGTTACAACTAATAACATGTTACAACTAATAACATGTTACAACTAATAACATGCTACAACTAATCACATGTTACAACTAATAACATGCTACAACTAATAACATGTAACAACTAATCACATGTTACAACTAATAACATGTTACAACTAATCACATGTTACAACTAATAACATGTTACAACTAATCACATGTTACAACTAATAACATGTTACAACTAATAACATGTTACAACTAATCACATGTTACAACTAATAACATGTTACAACTAATAACATGTTACAACTAATCACATGTTACAACTAATAACATGCTACAACTAATCACATGTTACAACTAATAACATGCTACAACTAATCACATGTTACAACTAATAACATGCTACAACTAATCACATGTTACAACTAATAACATGCTACAACTAATCACATGCTACAACTAATAACATGTAACAACTAATCACATGTTACAACTAATAACATGCTACAACTAATAACATGTAACAACTAATCACATGTTACAACTAATAACATGTTACAACTAATCACATGTTACAACTAATAACATGTTACAACTAATCACATGTTACAACTAATAACATGTTACAACTAATAACATGTTACAACTAATCACATGTTACAACTAATAACATGTTACAACTAATCACATGTTACAACTAATAACATGTTACAACTAATAACATGTTACAACTAATCACATGTTACAACTAATAACATGCTACAACTAATCACATGTTACAACTAATAACATGCTACAACTAATCACATGTTACAACTAATAACATGCTACAACTAATCACATGTTACAACTAATAACATGCTACAACTAATAACATGCTACAACTAATCACATGTTACAACTAATAACATGTTACAACAAATAACATGTTACAACTAATCACATGTTACAACTAATCACATGTTACAACTAATAACATGTTACAACTAATCACATGTTACAACTAATCACATGTTACAACTAATATGTTACAACTAATATGTTACAACTAATATGTTACAACTAATAACATGTTACAACTAATAACATGTTACAACTAATAACATGCTACAACTAATCACATGTTACAACTAATAACATGCTACAACTAATAACATGCTACAACTAATCACATGTTACAACTAATAACATGTTACAACAAATAACATGTTACAACTAATCACATGTTACAACTAATCACATGTTACAACTAATAACATGTTACAACTAATAACATGTTACAACTAATAACATGCTACAACTAATCACATGCTACAACTAATAACATGTAACAACTAATCACATGTTACAACTAATAACATGTTACAACTAATCACATGTTACAACTAATCACATGTTACAACTAATCACATGTTACAACTAATCACATGTTACAACTAATAACATGCTACAACTAATAACATGCTACAACTAATAACATGTTACAACTAATAACATGTTACAACTAATAACATGTTACAACTAATAACATGTTACAACTAATAACATGCTACAACTAATAACATGTTACAACTAATAACATGTAACAACTAATAACATGTAACAACTAATCACATGTTACAACTAATAACATGTTACAACTAATCACATGTTACAACTAATAACATGTTACAACTAATCACATGTTACAACTAATAACATGTTACAACTAATAACATGTTACAACTAATCACATGTTACAACTAATAACATGTTACAACTAATCACATGTTACAACTAATAACATGTTACAACTAATAACATGTTACAACTAATCACATGTTACAACTAATAACATGCTACAACTAATCACATGTTACAACTAATCACATGCTACAACTAATCACATGTTACAACTAATAACATGCTACAACTAATCACATGTTACAACTAATAACATGCTACAACTAATAACATGCTACAACTAATCACATGTTACAACTAATAACATGTTACAACAAATAACATGTTACAACTAATCACATGTTACAACTAATCACATGTTACAACTAATAACATGTTACAACTAATCACATGTTACAACTAATCACATGTTACAACTAATATGTTACAACTAATATGTTACAACTAATATGTTACAACTAATAACATGTTACAACTAATAACATGTTACAACTAATAACATGCTACAACTAATCACATGCTACAACTAATAACATGTAACAACTAATCACATGTTACAACTAATCACATGTTACAACTAATCACATGTTACAACTAATCACATGTTACAACTAATCACATGTTACAACTAATAACATGCTACAACTAATCACATGTTACAACAAATAACATGTTACAACTAATAACATGCTACAACTAATAACATACTACAACTAATCACATGTTACAACTAATAACATACTACAACTAATCACATGTTACAACTAATCACATGTTACAACTAATAACATGTTACAACAAATAACATGTTACAACAAATAACATGTTACAACTAATAACATGTTACAAATAATAACATGTTACAACTAATCACATGTTACAACTAATCACATGTTACAACTAATCACATGTTACAACTAATAACATGTTACAACTAATAACATGTTACAACTAATAACATGTTACAACTAATCACATGTTACAACTAATCACATGTTACAACTAATAACATGTTACAACTAATAACATGTTACAACTAATAACATGTTACAACTAATAACATGTTACAACTAATCACATGTTACAACTAATCACATGTTACAACTAATCACATGTTACAACTAATCACATGTTACAACTAATAACATGTTACAACTAATAACATGTTACAACTAATAACATGCTACAACTAATCACGTGTTACAACTAATAACGTGTTACAACTAATAACATGTTACAACTAATAACATGTTACAACTAATAACATGTTACAACTAATAACATGTTACAACTAATCACATGTTACAACTAATCACATGTTACAACTAATAACATGTTACAACTAATCACATGTTACAACTAATAACATGTTACAACTAATAACATGCTACAACTAATAACATGTTACAACTAATCACGTGTTACAACTAATCACGTGTTACAACTAATCACATGCTACAACTAATCACATGTTACAACTAATAACATGCTACAACTAATAACATGCTACAACTAATAACATGTTACATCTAATAACATGCTACAACTAATAACATGTTACAACTAATCACATGTTACAACTAATCACATGTTACAACTAATCACATGTTACAACTAATCACATGTTACAACTAATCACATGTTACAACTAATAACATGCTACAACTAATAACATGCTACAACTAATAACATGCTACAACTAATCACATGTTACAACTAATCACATGTTACAACTAATCACATGCTACAACTAATCACATGCTACAACTAATAACATGTTACAACTAATAACATGTTACAACTAATCACATGTTACAACTAATCACATGTTACAACTAATAACATGCTACAACTAATCACAGGGTTTTAAAGATTTTAGGTGTTTCAAACGTAATTCCTACTAACGCTGGTGCTCATTCATCATTAGTTTGCATGTTGTTGTTTAGTGTATTTGCACTGGACTTAAATTCCTCAGGGCTCTGTGTTGGGCCCTAAATTATTCATACTATAATAAATGATATATGTAGTGTTTCCAGACTGTTAAAATATGTATTGTTTGCTGATGATACCACGTTGTATTGCTCCGGTACAAATATAGAGCAGCTTCTGACTACAGTGGAGAAGGAGTTAAATATATCAAAAACCTGGTTTGATATAAATAAGATATCGTCGTTAAATATAAAGAAAACAAAATGGATTGTTTTCGGCACTAGACAAATGAAAAATATATCTAAAATCAGGGTCAATGGAATTGAAAGAGTGTGTGAAAATAAATTTCTTGGAGTGATAATTGATGACAAGTTGAGCTGGAAGTCTCATATAAATCATGTGAAAACAAAAATGTCAAAAAGCATTGCTATACTCTACAAAACAAAGTATGTCCTGAACAAGAAATCATTACACATACTCTATTGTACTCTGTTGCTTCCATATGTGGGTAATGCATATAAAACAAATACTCTTCCTGTTTTCAAGTTACAAAAAAGAGCTATAAGAATTATAAATCAATCTCACTGTGTAGAACCAACTAACATTATGTTTGTTCATCTGAATACCCTGACATTTTATGATTGAATTGAATTTAAAACGGCACAGATGATGTATAAAGCACTAAATCACTTGCTTTGCCGCAGTACTCAGCAGCTGTTTAAGCTCAGAGAGAGTCAGTGTGACTTCAGGGGAACAGAACTGTTTAACAAAAACAGAATACAGACAGACATGAAGCAGAGATGTGTTTCTGCTAGAGGAGTGAACCCGTGGAATAGTTATGACTTAAAAAGGTGTCGTTCATTTTCCTTGTTTAAAAATAGAGTTTTAGAAAAATATAAAAATCAAGAACGAAAAGAGCAAAAGAAATAAAACTGAAACTCATGATTGTTTTGCTTTGATGAAGTTACTTACTTAAGGTGGAAAGTTTGTTTGTTTGTTTGTTTGTTTCATTTTCTGCCTGCAGCTCCTGTGTACTGGAGCTGCAGGCAGAAAGATCTTTGTTAGAAGGGTTGGTGGAATAAGCAAATGCTTCAGCCAATACCTTTGGATTAGCCTCGTCTTTGTTTTTATTTAATATTTTGTTTTTCACTGAGACATTTGAATGCTAATCAATCAATAAAGTTTTGAATAATGTTTGAAATAGATCATTCAATGGGCATAAATGTGGCTAAAACAGGTAGTTTATCCTCAAAAACAAAGTCTTTATAAACCCTTTTTATTTGTTTATTTCATTCAAAATAAATCAAATAAAACATAAACTATAAGATATGCATATCAACAAAAAATCTACTTGGAAGGAAAAGGAGCAGAATGAAAAAAACATCTTATGATTTCTGCCCCCTTTTCCAGAAGAAATAATCTATTTATACACAGTTTCCATTGTCACACACACACACACACACACACACGCACGCACACACGCACGCACACACACACACACACACGCACGCACACACAGATTCATCTTAAACTGTTTCCTGTTCTAAATTCCAGAGCGATCATGATGTCATGAACATTTTCATGATTATTTAGTACACTCAGTTTGGTACATGTTTAATATATGAATTGAGTTGTTTTAATTTCCCTTTTAAGGTTATTCCATAATTTAACACCATTTACAGACATATTCCATTCCTTAATCTTAGTTCTAAATCTGGGTTTTGTAAACACATCAGTTTCTTTCAGCACTAGTTCTCTTTGCAAATGTCTTCTGAATGTTTGCTGGCAGAGGACCTAAACTGGCTTTACACATGGTTTGTAAGGTGTTCCAGTCTTTTAAATCATGAAATTTCAGTCATTTATATTTAATAAACAACGGGTGGATCTCTACAGACACTAACTGATGATTCTCACAGCTCTTTTCTGTAAAATAAATAAGGCTTGTGTGTATTTTTGTACGTTGCTCCCCACATTTTACACAGTAAGTCAAGTATGGAACCATCAGTGAATTGTACAATGCCACCAATCCAGTCTGCTCCTGCAGACCCAGTAAATAATAGATGTGCTCCTGTTCTCTAGTTTTACTCTATTGCTAATGTTATTATCTACCGGAGCTCTACTGTCCAGCCCACCCGTTCCTGCCGCTGCAGCCCAGTCCCAGTGTGGGTGGTGGATTACCGGGGTATGAAGGTTCTGGCTCATGTGCTGCAAATTCTCCTTCAAAGCAAAGTTATTTGTTTGAAGGAGATGTCTTTTTTTTTCTCCATTCAGTAGATTTCTCTTCCCTGGTCTTACCTGCAGGTTGTTCCTGTCTCGCGGAGCTGACGTCACTTTGAGGAACAAGGAAGGAGACACGGCTCTTGACCTCAGTACTGTCGGCTCCAAGGTGTGGACAGCCCTCAACACCAACAAGAAGCTGACTGAAGCTCGGAGAGGACGCGACGGCCAGGGAGAGCGAGTGCTCAGCAGGTAGAGCATCTGTCCAGTGTTGGGAAAGCTACTTTAAAAAGTGATTAGTTATAGTAACTGATTACTTTGTCAAAAGTAACTGCTACTTACCTAGTTACAAGATTCTAAAAGTAACTAGTTAACAAAAAAAAAAAAAACAAATATTTTGGTTTTTTTTATTAAAGAATGCAAGAAAAATGGGTTCTCGTCTTAATTAAACTTAATTAATTCACTATGAGTTACTACACTAGTGAAATATGAATGACTAATGACTGGAACATAATAAAATGTTTTTATAAACCTGAATAATTAAATAAATGGACACTTAACAGGAGGAACTACAAACAGGAACATCACACTAATCTAGACTATTAAAATGTGACGGTGAGATATCTAACAAGACCCCAGTCAGCTAATAGAAACACCTGTAAAGGTTCCTGAGCCTTTAGATGGTCTCTCAGTCTAGTTTAATTACAGAAATGAATGTAATGTTGTACAGTATTCTAATTTTTCCAGCTTCACGTAATTGTCTGTTATTAGTAGCATTTCTGTTGCTGCTAATCTAGTAACGGTTAAATAAATAAATAAAATCCTTAAAAATGACACTAGAAGAGGCACAAGCCTGATGGAGGACTTACATTTACTAACTTGGGTCAGACCCAACCACAGAAGAGCTGAAGCTGGGTGGTAAACACACACAGGTAGTTCTGATAACACCTGAGCTCCATGCCGTCTGAGACTGATGCATCAGTGTTACAGCGGGACTAAAGACATGATCAGAAACAGGTTCCAGCTGGATGATCTAGGATGGTAGAAGATCAGGACGTCTGAGCGGTGAACAGGTGAGCGGACCTTCAGGACGTCCCGCTGTCACGCTAAGAAGGGCACGGCTGCAGATTCACGCCTGCAGGCGTAGACTATTCATCCTGTCTTCCTCGTTCTTCACGGCCGTGATGCTCTTGGATGAAAACATCCACCTCTTTATCTCCCGATCAGCTGATGACAGCTAGCCTATTGAACTAGACCAAATTCTTGCTTTGCAAAGTTTGGTCTAGGAACGCTCCACTGGAACCTCTGCAGCCCCAACAGCATTCTGGCTGGCCAATAACAGCTCTCTAGAGGGGTTTCAAACACATAAAGAGCTGTGATTGGTCCATAATGGTGGGCCAATCATAGTGCTCTATCTGCTTAGTGAACAAATCACAGAGCTTTATCCGCTTTGTGGGCCAATCAAGGCACTCTATACAGTGGGGCAAAAAGTATTTAGTCAGCCACCGATTGTGCAAGTTCTCCCACTTAAAATGATGACAGAGGTCAGTAATTTACATCATAGTTACACTTCAACTGTGAGAGACAGAATGTGGAAAAAAATCCATGAATTCACATGGCAGGATTTTTAAAGAATTTATTTGTAAATCAGGGTGGAAAATAAGTATTTGGTCACTTCAAACAAGGAAAATCTCTGGCTCTCACAGACCTGTAACGTCTTCTTTAAGAAGCTTTTCTGTCCTCCACTCATTACCTGTATTAATGGCACCTGTTTGAACTCATTATCTGTATAAAAGACACCTGTCCACAGCCTCAAACAGTCAGACTCCAAACTCCACTATGGCCAAGACCAAAGAGCTTTCGAAGGAC
>NC_091757.1:22827857-22850357 GCF_043380555.1 Nothobranchius furzeri
CCCTGAACACACTGACACGTTTGTGTTTCATGCGTGAGAACGCGTCAGTCTGGCGGAAGGTGAACTGGTTCTGATTGTGCTGAAACACCCAGAAGATGCTGTAGGGAACAGACTTCATCTGCATGTGAACGGTTCAGTCCAGCTGATAGCGGTAACTTCTGGAAGTGGTCTTCTGATGATGTCATCACCACAAAGTAACACATGTAACACCATCCAGCAGTGCTGTACGTACCAGATCAGCTGTGCTCCAGCGGTGTGTCCATTCCTTCCACCGTTGTGCTCATTCTGTTTGAACTTTGCCTGCTTCTCCCTCCAGCGTTTAGTTTTACTGTCTGTGTTGCTATAAGCTAACCGGAGGACCTCCTGTACCGGAGAGGGGTGGAGTTTCTAGAGTGCGTGTAAGCTAGGATAAAGACTCCCAGTGTATTTCTTAGATGGACTTGGATGCACTTGGTGGGCTCATCACACCACTAGCTTTGCTTCTGTACACCACCTGATAAAGACCTGGCTATTTTAGTGGGTTCCAGTGAGATGTGGGCCGTTGGCATCTGGAACACTTTCCTGAAGTCTGCTCTCTAATCTCCCCTTAGGGATATTTCTCGAGGGTATGAGGCTGTTCCCATCAGCTGTGTTAATGCAGTCGACAGCGAGCCATGCCCTGAGAACTTTAAATACATACCAGACACCTGTGTCACGTCCCCGCTGACTGTAGACAAGGACATCACTCATTTACAGGTAAGAGTTGCTGTGGGGGTTAAGTGTGTCATGGCTCCTCCCTTCCTCCTGTTAGGTCACCCCCCCCACGCGAGTCCAGAGGTAAACACTTGGTCCATGCCGAGGGCCGACTTGGATGAAAACCTGTGTTTTTTAGTCTTTTTATCAAAGCCCTTTTTACGAGATCTGCTTTAGACATCAGAGTAAATGGAAACGATGCTGCCTCGTGTCTTCCTCAGCATTCTGCTGGTTTCTAATAAAACATGTCACTGGTTAGGGTTAGTTCCCAGTCCAAATGTACATGTTTACATGTTTTACTCCCCAGAGCCGTGCACCCTCCTTCCACACGTGCACACACCTACACGAGTACACACTAAGTTGTCATTACTGTTAAACATTCTAGATACTGTGTCATGTCTTACGCCTGATTTATGCTTCTCCGTCTGCGTCAGGGCGGAGACACGCAACGCCATTATCCGTCCTCGCGTAGGGCTCCGGCAGGCACGCAAGTACGTACGGAGTCGAGCCCACTTTTTTAAACATCCGTCGAACGAGACGGATTACGCAAGCTTGTGATTGGTCAGGACGCCGCTGTTGTTTACAGCGCCGCCATTGCAGAGAGAGCCGAGGATAACTAGCGGCAGACACGGAGAAGCTTGAAGAATACCTCACGAAAAAACTCTAAAATATGAACGTTTAATTCTCCCGTGACTGGAGGAGTGAAAAGATGAGCAGCAAGCGTTTTATTTGTGGACTGAAATGACAGGAAACGTGGGTTTAGAGGTGGGGAGCGCATGAAGAGTTAGAGGAGGATGAGAGACAAATATGTCCGTGTTTAAAGTCTCTTAAATACAAAAAACACAATAGAAACACACGATCTTGGACCGATACATGACAGGATACCACAGAACAGCGCTACGCCCTCTGCTGTCCTGGCAGAGAATTGCTTTGCAACACTCTCCAGGAGACGGAGAAGTATGAGAGCAAAACGCTTCTGTCAATCCGTGTATCTGTCCCTTGTGGAGCTGATGGAGAAGCATGAACCAGGCTTTAGGCTCAGGATGTTGATCTTAAAGTCTCTTGGGGGGTCATGCAGAGATATAATTCCAGCAGTGTGTGTGAGGACTAATGGGACTTTATTAAGTGTTGTTATTTAAGGGACAAACTGGACTTTCATTTCTATTTCAGGTAGTTTTTAACTTTTATTTTTTTTTTTTTTTACCGTGTCCTGTCCACGATAATAAATCACAACGCATTAAGTGCCCCCCATAGCCTTAAGACCTGTGTTGAACGTGCCCAAGCCCATACTTTTGAGAGCACCATGTGAGCACCTGTGTGTGTACACGCGCTTGTTTATGTTAGGTTTCTCTATAGGAGCGTCCAACAGAGAGTGTGAGGGACCACAGATCCGCCCCCCAAAGATGCGCAGGAGACGGGGGGAGCTCCAAGTCCCAGAGGTCCAGGCGCTGTAGTTTTATAACTCTAGCAGAAAGCAGCACTTGATGCAGCAGAGTACGGTTCTGTTCCATCTGCTGTCCTTGTCCTCTCCTTCTCTGTACAACCGACTTGTTGCTAAGAAAGTGCTAACGGACTTGGTCTAGTCACTGATGAGGCGTGACCGAGGGGTCGTGGTCCTGTGTGACAGGAACTAATGACATCTAAACAAATAACCTGTAAGAACTCATCTGTTGTGTTTTAAAGCACTGCAGCTGCACAGATGACTGCTCCTCCAGCACCTGCATATGTGGTCAGCTCAGTCTGAGGTGTTGGTACGACAGTGTAAGTACACACACACACACACACACACACACACACACACACACACACACACACACACACACACACACACACACATACACGCACACACACACACACACACACACACACACACGCACACAAATCTGCTGCAGTTAAAATACGGGCTGCATGGTGGCGCAGTGGTTAGCACTGTTGCCTCGCAACACGAAGGTTGCAGGTTCGAAACTCGGCTGTGGCCTTTCTGCGTGGAGTTGCGTGTTCTCCCCATGCATGCGTGGGTTTCCTCCGGGTACTCCGGTTTCCCCCACACATCACAACATGCCCTATAGGTTATAAATTTTAAGTTGCTTTGGATAAAAGCGTCTGACTAATAAATAAACATAAACATAAAATATGTAACCATCAGGCTGTCTCAGAAGTGTTGACTACTGTGATTGAGTTTATTGCGATAGTCATGTCCCCATTATCCCAGTTTAAAGAGCAAGTCACTCCTACATCAGTTTAAACGGCATAGAAGAGTGTCCAAGAGTGCGGTAGACACGTGGTCTCTATTTGGCATTTTAGTTGTCTAAAACCATCATCATTGTGCCCTCTTCACAATAAAACTCTGACTCAGCTGTTGCTAATGGCTAACAGGTACTCTGCTACGTTAGCCGGTACCGTATTGCATGGCTGCACTGCGGCTGAGTCTCGGCCACGCCTCCACCTGCCTCGGCCACTCACTAGCCAATCATACGGCTCAGAGCTGCTCGCCGCTTTAAAACAAATCTCCATTTCCTCTGGTGCATATGGTTTCCTACTGAGTTACAACCAATCAGCATGAGATAGCCACAAGTCCCACCCAGTAACTCCGCAGGGCCATTCTGAGTACCTTCCCCGAATCTGACTGGGGAAACGCGCTCACCGACTTATACGAAGGTTCTGTGTGAATGCACGCGACCCAACTCCCAAACCTGCCCGCACTACCTGTTGGTGACACAATCATGGCCAGGTTTCCTGAGTGTGTGTGTGTGTGTTTGCGTGCTACAGGATGGTCGCCTACCTCAGGACTTCTGCCAGTGGGAGCCTCCAGTGCTGTTTGAGTGTAACCACGCCTGCTCATGCTGGAGAACCTGCAGGAACCGTGTTGTTCAAAATGGACTCAGGTAACTTGTCCCTCTTCCAGGTGTTACCATGGACACACACCGGTGTAGTGTCCAGATCTAAATGTTAGGAACACTTATGAGATGAAAAAACGTCATTGAGTTGGCTCTTTAGCTAACAGCTGGTTTATTAGAACAAGAGCAGTACACAACCAATTGGGTAAGCATTTTCCTCTGCTAGAACAGTCCTCCCGGGGCCTCTTATGCCCTCTATAGGAATGATGGTGCCACTGCACCCAAATGTAAACAGATCAGAGCATTTAATATTCCCAGACACCACAACCTGCTTTCTGGAGTCTTTCAGTCTAAATCTGTGTTTGAATCAAAACAACAGGTTTCCCCTTACCAAATATTCTGGGTAGTTTTCTGGTGCAAGCACTAACAACTAGCTAACACTGACAAGAGCCAACTGATACTAAATTAGCCAAAAGTAAAAAGATCCACACTGCTGGACTAAAATTTTATCACAAGTAGTGCTGAAATGAGTCATCAAATGATTTGAATAGTTCGATTGGATTCCTCGATTCATAATTTACTGATTCGAAACTTCGTTAAAAGTGCGCCCCACCGTCTGAACACATTTTACTGGAGCACCATGTGGTCATCTAGGTGCTGTGGAGGAAAACCGAAACCAGCAGACACAAACCATTGTTAAAGGCAGAAGTGGTCCAAAGTTTAGGATCACGAGTGAAACTACAAGCAGAATTGCTAATGCTAAGCTAGCGGGTAGCATTCTCACGAGCAAGTGTGGTTCAGAAAAAACGTGATGGTTGTGACCGGCTAAACTTTAAAAGCGGAAGAAGAAGTCCCTCCACCCCGCTGACGTGTGGATGTCTGCAGGGGCGTGGCCAGAGCCGCTGCTGCAGCTAGCTGGAGTCTGGTTGTTGCTACCACACACCGTAGCAAGGCAAGCCGTTGTAGCATCTAATTCATCAATGCTTTCACATTTGAACACAATTTAGACTGGATTATGTTGCCAACCCGTCATAATAAAATTTATATTCCACAATTACTGTGTTACCAGTTAGTAGCATGTCCAGTAGCTTACCACAGGACATGTTAATGAAATAAATACATTCTACTGATTATACGTGAATACATTTTTAGGTATGTTATTTTGACTAGGATGAGTAATACAAACCTAAAATGTGAGTGAAATATAAGTCAAATTTTGTTCCATAAAATATTTATTAACTATAAAAATCACCGGGGAAATAGGGAACACCAATTTAGTATTTATTACTGAGCCTTTGTTAATTTTGCTGTTTGATTTTCATATTTTAGCAGCGCACTAGAGTCTCGTTTCACTTGAAACCTCGTCAGATAGAACACTCGAGTAATCGATGAAGGATTCAGTAGAAATGATGAGCGGGAGGGATAGGAACGCGCTGACGGGCATGCATTGTGCAAGATTACGGAGACTGTCATCCTCACCCACCTACGTTCAGTGGTGACCCCGGAAATAGACCCTCTGCAGTTTGCATATACACCAAACATGGAGGTGGAGGACGTCCTCATCTACCCACAGCTCCGGGCGCTGGCTCACCTCAAGGTGCCAAAAAGCTCTGTTAGGGTCATGTTCTTGGACTTCTCAAGTGCCTTCAACACCATCCAGCCGTGTCTACTGCAGCAGAAGATGAGGGTGCAGGAGTGGACCAACATCTGACTGCATGGACCATCAACTAGCTCACCACAGTACGTGAGGCTGCACAACTGTACATCTGAGGTGGTTGTATGCAGTACTGGAGCTCCGCAGGGTATGGTGCTCTCACCCTTTCTCTTCACCTTCTACACCTCGGACTTGTCCTACAACACCAGCAGCTGTCACCTCCAGAAGTTCTCTGATGACTCGGCCATTGTCGGCTGTGTGTCTGAGGGGAATGACCTGTTGGTTCTGGTCTATAGGGCCTTACATGGACAAGCACCATCTTACACTGGTGATCTTCTCAGTCCCTACACCTCCAGCAGGTCCCTGAGGTCCAGTGATCAAAGCCTACTGGTTGTGCAGCACCAGGCTAAAGGTCAAAGGTGACAGATCATCTGCTGCTGTGGCCCCCAGACTCTGGACCTCTCTCCCCCTGAGCCTGAGATCAGTGGACTCAGTGGTCTCCTTTAAACTCACCTGTTCAGGCTTTGGTGGGACCTTCATCACCACCCTCTCCTTGTTCTGCTCTTTCTACCAACGCCACCTTTCCCGGAATCCACTGATTTCCCTCTTTCCTGTTCCTTTGCTCTCTCCAGACTGGAGGAGCTGGGTGAGCTCCTGTCGGCGGTACCTGTGTGTATCAGGTGTTAATAAAGCTGTGTTCAAGCAGAAGCTGTGTCTGTGGTCCGTTTGTGTGGGTCTGGTAGTGGCCGAAGGTTACAATACTAGATTACTGCCTATGTGTACATACATGTACCTTTGTTATTATTGACTTCTAGTTATTCTCTTTAGTGTTGGTGCTGCTGTAACAAGTGAATTTCCCCACTAAAGTATTTAATTCTAGTCTAGGCTCTTAGCTACCGGTACAGTAAACAGCCACTGGCGTAAAGCAGGCTGACCTCCCACTATTACTTACATAAACCACCAAACTGTTGAGTGCAGTTCATGCTCTTGGAATGATTTTAGTCTGATTCGGGGTTTGGGGCTCCGATAACCAACAGGAAAACCTGCTTGAGACAGTCTGAAGGACCGTTGGTCCAGATTCACCAACACATGTCGGAGAAGTCTAAAAGCACGAGGACCGGATCAGGACGTGGAACTGCTGAGCCTGCCCAGTAAACCACGCGGCGTGCAGCCCTGCTGGACGATAACACTCTGTTGTTTTTTGCAGAGTTCGACTGCAGCTCTTCAGGACAGAGAAGATGGGCTGGGGGGTGAGGGCCATGCAGGATGTTCCTCAAGGAACTTTCATTTGCGAGTGAGAAGATTCTGTCATGTAAAAACAAACTAAAGCAGATTCAGAGTTCTCGTGTTCAACAGGATCATCTCGTCCGCAGATATGTTGGAGAGATCATCAGAGATGCCGAAGCTGACAGACGAGAGAACGACTCGTTCCTCTTTACGCTGGACAACAAGGTGATGGTTCTTCCTCTCTGACTGCTGATGTGGGGACCAGATGCTTCTGGAAGCGTGTCTGTTGAGTTGCTGTAAACATTAAACCGAGGACTTGGTGCTCATGTCTTATTTTGAAAAGTTTAGTTGTTTTTCTTAAGTCCACCAGTAAAATCGTTGACGGTGAAGGTGATTGAGAAACCATTGTTGTGTCTAAAATATGATCGGTCATTCTGGGTTTCACAAGCAGCCTGGACATGCAAGGCTGGATTATAATACGGGCAAAGTGGGCCCAGGCCCAGGAGCCCCCCCCCCCCCCCCCCGCTTCAGGTGTATGACGTCATTAACGACTAGTCAGTCGACTCGACTTTCATTATTTGAATGTCGACTTTTAAAAAAATGAAGTCATGCAGCCCCTAACCCAACCTACCAAAACAAAGAGTAGACTGGCTTCTTCATCAGGAAGCCTCGTGGGTTTCTAGCGTTGCCTGTTGTGGAACTGTGAGCAGCAGAAGCTTTTCTGGTTGGCGCCTCTCATTCTTTACAGCAGCGCCCCAAAACGATCTCCTGACACATGGGTTTTCTGCTTCCTGGTCACATGATGTGTGACTTACGCAGATGAAGATTAGCTTTAGAGATGTGATGTTAGTTCTCATGGTGCTAGTTCCAACTCCCGCCCCGTAGAAAAATACGGCCGATGGCAACATGCTGTCAGTCATGTTCAGCAGTAAGCTTCTAGACGTGCTAATGACATTTAATTTCTACTGCTAACAATGTAATGGTGACACATCCGTTATATGCGGGTTAGCAATAATCCAGTTTAAATTAGGCTCACAGATAGTTGCGTTTGTGAATTAAATGCTACAGTGGCTTGCCATATACCTGCTGCGGCCTATGGAGCAGACTCGAAGCAGCAGCCCGACTGTGGTTCTGCTGCAGACAGCTAAGAATAAACCGGGTGATGGGGACTTTAGTTTCATGACCGTCGTGTTTTTACTGAACCCACTCGATCGTTATCCTGCTACCGGCTAGCATTAGCTAATCTGCCCCAGTTACACTTTAGATCACAGACTTTGGACCCTTTGTGTCTTTGCTGGTTTCTGTTCTCCTCCACAGCACCTAGAGTAGGTTTAGTCCTTAGGGTTAGGGGTAGGTTGTTCTTCTGGGGAAAACGTCACTTGAAAAGATGTCCCGCGAGTGCCACGTCTAAGAATAGTTCATCACACACTGAGTTTTCTCCTCGTGCGTGCGCCATACGTGTCTCAGTCTGCTCTGCTGCCACATACACATTCACTGTTACGTAAAGGTTGCACGGCACGAAAAAAAGTTGCACAACGCAACAAATCGATGGAGAAACTGGTTGCCAACGCGTTCAGATTGACGCCACGCTGAAAACTAGCACTGGTGGACTCACCCAGCTTGGCTGGAACCACAGGAGGCTGTTAAGCAGCCAGGACAGAACCGAGCATCTCTAATAGGCTGATGGAACACGCTCAAGTCTACACATCTATAAACACCTTCTCTGGTGGTGGAGGGACACTTCTGAACACAAGGACTAACGGAGACATGTCTCAGGATGATGCCGGCTCAAAGCAGACACAGCAAGGAGCTGCCCTGAGGCCAGCCGGGCTCTTTTGTTGATCTTATCCCTCTTAACACATTTTATATGAACTGCAGTCAAGCCACAACTAGAGGTCATCTGACTAGATCAGAGGACACCTTGAAATGTCTCCAGTCCATCACAACCAGTCACACACCTGGGGACCGTTTAGAGTCTCCAGGTAACCTGACATGCCTGTTTTGGGTGTGTGGGAGGAGCCTGGGTTACTGGGAGAGAACCCACACATCCACGGGGAGAACGCTGCTGTTGGGAGGCGTAAAGTCCTCGGCTGGAGGACACCACGTCTCACTGATGCTTCTGGGTCATCTCCAGGTGGGGGAGGTTCACTGCATCGATGCCAGGCTCTTTGGCAACATTGGTCGCTTCATCAACCACCTGTGTGAGCCCAACCTGATGGTGGTGAGGGTGTTCACCATGCACCAAGACCTGCGCTTCCCCAAGATTGCCTTCTTCTCCAGCAAGCCCATCAAAGCTGGAGACCAGATTGGGTGAGTATGAGCAAAGCAGCCGCCTCCGCCTGTCTGCTGTAGAGATAACGGACCTCCTGTCCTCACCAGGATCGACTACGGGGAGAACTACTGGAGGGTGAAGAGCAAGTACTTGAGCTGCCAGTGTGGGTCTGTGAAGTGTCAGCATGCTGTCGCCAGATAGAAGCGTCAGAAACCCTGAACACCACCGCGATCGTCCACGTCAGGCTCGGTTTTAACGATGTTCTCACAGATCAAACCTATTTATAAAGCAGCTGTGCTGTTTCAGCAGACGGATGCTGCAGTGACACACAAGAGTGGTTCTTATTCTGACTGTATTTTATAAACTGGCTTTTATCACATTCATTAAACACATTTTTAAAACTACGTGTCTGATGATGTCGTGTTGAGCTGTCTGTGGGTCAGACCCAGTGTTGTTCTGTGGGTGGAGGTGGAAACGGCCACCTACAGCTGTGAAACGCCACGGAACCAGACGGTGGGTGAAGTCTGGTGGACGTTTCCATCAGTGACCGTTCCAGGAATGCTGCAGACCGCCTCAGCAAACGTGTTTTGTACGATATTCATATATAAAGTGGAAAACTTCACTAAAGGAGTTGGAAGCCTTTCAGATGAGTTTGGAAGACTCCTGTCTCCATGGTGACCGGTGTGCTTGTGTCAGAACAACCAGCTGGTACCTTTAGGAACTAGTCACTCATTTGGTGCCTTTTCCCATATTTTTAACCTGTTTGTGAAAATAACTCTTTACTATACCCAGATGTACTTTTGTTGGTTTAGTTTCAAAATAAAACTAATAGTTACAAACATGCTCTTTATTTTGATAGGTATAAGAAGCCTTTCTGCCATACAGCGCGCGCGCTCCCTCCTTCCCTTCCCTGTTGCTATGGAAACAGGGCCGGTCCAGGTGGAGCCAGAGGCTCGCGTCCCGTCGGTCACATGGGGCTCCAGCTGAGGACCAGATGCTGGTGCTGGAGGTTCTGAGATGCAGTGCGTCTGATTAAACTTTACACGTGCACGCGCCTGTTGTGTTTTGGGAGGTGCACGTCCTGACTCGATGCCGGCACGGATTTAAGACTCGAGCTGCTGCTCGTGTCTTCGGGCTGCTGGTCTGGCGCCGAGGGACTGGGAGGAGGAGGAAAGCTCGACTAGGAGGAAGACGGTGCATCATGGACGGTGGCCGTCTAAACTTTGAGCAACAACTTGACGCCGCGGGGAGAGTCGGGATGGGAAGCGGCGGAGAGCGGGGTTCGGAGCGACGCTGAAGGATACCGCCTGCCTCGCTTGTTGGACTCGTGTGTCCGGAAGTGACTCAGGAACCTGAAGACGCTTCCAGGGGACGGGACACCTGCTGGTTGTGATGCTTCTTCTCCATTTCCTTTCTGCTGTTAGTTTCGCTCGTCCACAATGGCTCGCTTCGACGACGACCTGTCCAGTCGCTACGGGGGCAGCGGTGCCGCGGGGCCGGCCCCGGGGGCCAGCCGGCAACCGGTGCCTCCGGGGGGGCAGAGGATGTACAAGCACACCATTGCCCAGAGGGCCAGGACCATGGCTATTTACCGCCCCATCCCCGTCAAACAGAACTGCCTCACCGTTAACCGGTCCCTCTTTATCTTCAGCGAGGATAACATCATCCGGAAATACGCCAAAAAGATCACCGAATGGCCATATCCTGCCTCATTGTGCGGGGGTTCAAACCCCCGAACCGCACTTCACAAATAGCGAATATATATATATATATATATATATATATATATATATATATATATATATATAATTTTATATATATTATATTATTGCTATATAAATATATATGTGTGTGTGTGTGTATAATATATATATGTATGTATGTATATATTTATGTATATATATGTATGTATATATACATACATATATATTTATGTATATATGTCCATATATATAATATTATATATATTTGTGTGTATGTATATATATATATATATATATATATATATATATATATATATATATATATATATATATATATATGTATATATATATATATATATATAATATTATGTATATATAATATATTATTGCTATCTATATATATATGTATATATATATGTGTCTGTCTGTGTGTGTGTGTGTTACTGTTTCTACTACAAACTGTTGCTGCAGTTTGGAGGTGTAAAGCTGGACATGGGCTTTATTTGTTTTTGCTGAGAGGAAAGAACAGCTTTAATCAGCTCTAAGTTAAAAGCTAGTTTATTCACTCATTCATTCATCTGTTGTTAGAGCTGTCAGGGAAGCTTGTTAATCATGTTCTGCCATAGTGCGTTAGACCAAAACAACCCCATCTTTATCCTCTTTATGGAGAATCCCAAGTTTTACGTACCGTAGAAACTGGTGCTGAATTTCCGTTAGACAAAAGTAGTGCTGTCCACATTTCTGAACCCACAGCAGAAGGTGATCATGCTCTCCATGGTGCTGAACCCCCAGTGGGCTAGTGGTCCTGTCCATGGTGCTGAACCCCCAGTGGGCTAGTGGTCCTGTCCATGGTGCTGAACCCCCAGTGGGCTAGTGGTCCTGTCCATGGTGCTGAACCCCCAGTGGGCTAGTGGTCCTGTCCATGGTGCTGAACCCCCAGTGGGCTAGTGGTCCTGTCCATGGTGCTGAACCCCCAGTGGGCTAGTGGTCCTGTCCAGGGTGCTGAACCCCCAGTGGTCTAGTGGTCCTGTCCATGGTGCTGAACCCCCAGTGGGCTAGTGGTCCTGTCCAGGGTGCTGAACGCCGACTGGGCTACAGTGGTTCTTTCCATGGAGCTGAACCTCCAGTGGGCTGCTACACTGGTGCCACACCAAACAAACATGCTGACACAGAGCAGGTTTTTTAGCTTCGACCCTCCCTGAATTACAGAGTAGAATCAGTTCAGTCTGAATGGGATGCTGAGTAACGCAATAAAACTCAGGTATGAGAGCATGTGTTCAAGTAGTAAAACTTCTCAGGTTGTGTGGGAAATGAGATGCTTGGGAAATCAGTTGATTGTTTTACTGGACAAATATTTAACATGCTTTGATGACACAGTGCATTACGGAGGTCTGAGTATTGATGCAGAACAATCAAAGCAGTGCTGCAGGAGGATGCATTAGCCTCTGAGCAGCTGGAGGCCTGCTGGTTTGAGCTCATTGGCCTGCTTCCTCTCCTGTGACTGCCTCTCTTGGCAGAGCAGGAGCAATCCTCAGGGGTTGCTGGATGAGATACCGACTGAACTGTTGTGGGGGTAGCCGATGAGCTGTAGAAAACTGTTTCCTGACATTTCTTTTATAGTTGAAACTCTCTTACTTTATAAATGATCCACATTAACGGGGTTCCTGAGGTTCCGACACAGAACCCAATTAGTGATTCTCAGGTTTGTTGTTAGATACAAAACAACCAACCTAAGGCACACTTTATTTTCCAGGGTTCTTACTTTATTTAGTCTGTTTAAGGTTAACCAGTCAGGGCACATGGCCTCGTATTCAGCATTTTAATCAGAACTCGAAATTCCGCTGGTGATCCATTCAGCCCCGGGGGGGTGGGGGTGGGGGGGTGTGGGGGGGGAAACCGCGGGAAATGCAGCAGGAGGGGGAGGAACCGCGGGAAAAAAATAACTGCTAGCGGGGGGGGTGGCCCAACACGGCCTCAGTGACAATAATAATGATGATGGCTGGGTTAGTTTGGGAGAAGAGGAGCAGTATTCCAAGTGGATCAGGCATTTTGATGAGCCAGTTGGATACCGTGGAGACAGGGATCCGTCAAATTCAGAACACATAGATTTTCTGTCCGTTTTTTGGATGAGGAATTCTGGACCCTCATCACAACTGAAACTAACCGATATGCTCACCAGTATCTAGAGAGGGAGGAACTGAAATCTAGCTCCAGATATAATGACTGGTACGATGTAACTGTCCCAGAAATGAAAGCGTTCATTCAGTTCTGCGTGGGTGTTACATCCCCGACATGTGTTGGCATCCGTAACAGTGGGGCTGTGGAAAAGCCTAGATTGAGGATTATGTATATATATATATATATATATATATATATATATATATATATATAGACACACACACACACACAGTGGGGCAAAAAAGTTTTTAGTCAGCCACCGATTGTGCAAGTTCTCCCACTTAAAATGATGACAGAGGTCAGTAATTTACATCATAGGTACACTTCAACTGTGAGAGACAGAATGTGAAAAAAAATCCATGAATTCTCATGGCAGGATTTTTAAAGAATTTATTTGTAAATCAGGGTGGAAAATAAGTATTTGGTCAATGACAAAAATTCAACTCAATACTTTGTAACATAACCTTTGTTGGCAATAACAGAGGTCAAACGATTACTATAGGTCTTTAGCAGGTTTGCACACACAGTAGCTGGTATTTTGTCCCATTCCTCCATGCAGATCTTCTAGAGAGCAGTGATGTTTTGGGGCTGTCGCCGAGCAACACGGACTTTCAACTCCCTCCACAGATTTTCTATGGGGTTGAGGTCTGGAGACTGGCTAGGCCACTCCAGGACTTTCAAATGCTTCTTACGGAGCCACTCCTTTGTTGCCCGGGCGGTGTGTTTGGGATCATTGTCGTGTTGGAAGACCCAGCCACGTTTCATCTTCAAAGCTCTCACTGATGGAAGGAGGTTTTGGCTCAGAATCTCACGATACATGGCCCCATTCATTCTGTCCTTAACACGGATCAGTCGTCCTGTCCCCTTAGCAGAAAACAGCCCCAAAGCATGATGTTCCCACCCCCATGCTTCACAGTAGGTATGGTGTTCTTGGGATGCAACTCAGTATTCTTCTTCCTCCAAACACGACGAGTTGAGTTTATACCAAAAAGTTCTACTTTGGTTTCATCTGACCACATGACATTCTCCCAATCCTCTGCTGTATCATCCATGTGCTCTCTGGCAAACTTCAGACGGGCCTGGACATGCACTGGCTTCAGCAGCGGAACACGTCTGGCACTGCAGGATCTGATTCCCTGCCGTTGTAGTGCGTTACTGATGGTGACCTTTGTTACTGTGGTCCCAGCTCTCTGCAGGTCATTCACCAGGTCCCCCCGTGTGGTTCTGGGATTCTTGCTCACCGTTCTCATGATCATTTTGACCCCACGGGATGAGATCTTGCGTGGAGCCCCAGATCGAGGGAGATTATCAGTGGTCTTGTATGTCTTCCATTTTCTGATAATTGCTCCCACAGTTGATTTTTTCACACCAAGCTGCTTGCCTATTGTAGATTCACTCTTCCCAGTCTGGTGCAGGTCTACAATTCTTTTCCTGGTGTCCTTCGAAAGCTCTTTGGTCTTGGCCATAGTGGAGTTTGGAGGCTGACTGTTTGAGGCTGTGGACAGGTGTCTTTTATACAGATAATGAGTTCAAACAGGTGCCATTAATACAGGTAATGAGTGGAGGACAGAAAAGCTTCTTAAAGAAGACGTTACAGGTCTGTGAGAGCCAGAGATTTTCCTTGTTTGAAGTGACCAAATACTTATTTTCCACCCTGATTTACAAATAAATTCTTTAAAAATCCTGCCATGTGAATTCATGGATTTTTTTCACATTATATAAACCAAAGAAGGGATGAGTGAAATGTGTTCATGACACTGAAGCACCAAAACAGTGTTCTTGATTGATACGCAGTAAACATAACAAAATACCAATAAAGTAATAAATATTATATATATATACATACATAGTTATATATGTCTACATAGGAATATGTATAAATGTATCATAAGCAATAACAACACTAAGAAAATAAGACAAAAACATAAAAAAAAATTCTGCAAATGTGATGCAATCCAATATGGCTGCCACCTGATGACGTCATTATATGCAAATTATGTGAGTGAATTTGTTCCTATCACAAAATTTGGCTCCTACTGAAGATTTTTCTAACTTACAATATTCCTCTGTCTCTAACCAGATTTAAGCTACAAGCTCTTTAAATAGTGATGTAAAAAATTCACATTTTACTGGAAAAACTATGGCGCCTAAAGGGTTAAGTATCAGACATCACTTAGCTACTAACGTTAGTTTTTCCTTTTGTTCATTTCAAGTTTTTATTTTGTGCCAAATCACGACAAGAATCGTTCACACATTCTAAATAATGTGTTCATGCTCTTGTAGGATGTGCGTTGCATTCAGGGACAAAGCGTTGACGTGGAGATGGTAACATGGTGTTATGTGCTACTGACCACCATTCAGGCAGACATCTAGGGTCTCATGTTTTCACTGTGATGCTCTGATTCCACCTACTTTAGACGCTTGGTGCAGCAGCCTTCCTTCTGCCGGCTGGTGTTAAAGAACAAAGCCAGAGTGCTGGATTTCTCCACAGATGAAAGTGTTCTCTCAGAGCTGTAGGATGGATTTTACTGTCACTTCTATTTCCTTGACAATCTCACTCCATTTGAGTACTTGATCCTGGCCACCATCATAGCTAACTGCATTGTTCTGGCGTTGGAGCAGCACCTGCCAGCCTCAGATAAAACACCTCTGTCAGAACATCTGGTGAGTAAGATGTACTCGTGATGATCTGAAGGATCCTTTTCATCATTTATTTTCTGAGCAAAACAACAGGAACAGGCTGTTTTACAGCGTGTCAAAAGCTTAAAACCACACCTCCCCAAACAGCCACACCCCCCTCCCAACCCCCCAAACCAAAAGAAGTTCCAAACATGTCAGTCATGAGGAGCTGCGGCGTCGCTGCTGATCGCTTCAAGGTTTCGTTTCAGCAAGCTTGATGCACTAGATCGTCATGAAGTCCAGGAGCAGAACACACCACACCTCCCAACAGTTCTCTCTCTCTCTCTCTCTCTCTCTCTCTCTCTCTCTCTCTCTCTCTCTCTCTCTCTCTCGTGCGTGCACGCACACACACACACACGCACAAACACACACACGCACACACACATCAGTCTCATAGGTTCTGCTTTAGTACAGCTTGTGAACTTCTGGAGGGTCTCCTACACCTATCTCCTGCATTAGCGTCTGATGGAAGATAGTCTCCTACACCTATCTCCTGCATTAGCGTCTGATGGAAGATAGTCTCCTACACCTATCTCCTGCATTAGCGTCTGATGGAAGATAGTCTCCTACACCTATCTCCTGCATTAGCGTCTGATGGAAGATAGTCTCCTACACCTATCTCCTGCATTAGCGTCTGATGGAAGATAGTCTCCTACACCTATCTCCTGCATTAGCGTCTGATGGAAGATAGTCTCCTACACCTATCTCCTGCATTAGCATCTGATGGAAGATAGTCTCCTACACCTATCTCCTGCATTAGCGTCTGATAGAAGATAGTGTCCTACACCTATCTCCTGCATTAGCGTCTGATAGAAGATAGTCTCCTACACCTATCTCCTGCATTAGTGTCTGATAGAAGATAGTCTCCTACATCTCCTGCATTAGCGTCTGATAGAAGATAGTCTCCTACACCTATCTCCTGCATTGGCGTCTGATAGAAGATAGTCTCCTACACCTATCTCCTGCATTAGTGTCTGATAGAAGATAGTCTCCTACATCTCCTGCATTAGCGTCTGATAGAAGATAGTCTCCTACACCTATCTCCTGCATTAGTGTCTGATAGAAGATAGTCTCCTACATCTCCTGCATTAGCGTCTGATAGAAGATAGTCTCCTACACCTATCTCCTGCATTGGCGTCTGATAGAAGATAGTCTCCTACACCTATCTCCTGCATTGGCGTCTGATAGAAGATAGTCTCCTACACCTATCTCCTGCATTAGCGTCTGATAGAAGATAGTCTCCTACACCTATCTCCTGCATTAGCGTCTGATAGAAGATAGTCTCCTACATCTCCTGCATTAGCGTCTGATAGAAGATAGTCTCCTACACCTATCTCCTGCATTAGCGTCTGATAGAAGATAGTCTCCTACACCTATCTCCTGCATTAGCGTCTGATGGAAAATAGTCTCCTACACCTATCTCCTGCATTAGCGTCTGATAGAAGATAGTCTCCTACACCTATCTCCTGCATTAGCGTTTGATGGAAGATAGTCTCCTACACCTATCTCCTGCATTAGCGTCTGATGGAAGATAGTCTCCTACACCTATCTCCTGCATTAGCGTCTGATAGAAGATAGTCTCCTACACCTATCTCCTGCATTAGCGTCTGATAGAAGATAGTCTCCTACACCTATCCCCTGCAGTAGCTTCTAATAGAAAACAGACGGTGAAACTCCAGGATGAGTAAATCGTGACAGATCTATGTCACCCTGTCACTAACATTCATGGACTCACCCATCTGGACTCATGACGGGGAAGGCTGTTGTTGGTTTAGAGTCCTGGAAACAGCAGAGAACATCTTGCTAGTAGAAGCTAACCGTTAGCATTAGCAACTCCACCACAAAGCAGAACTGCTGCAGGCTTGTGTTATTTGTGGAGATAAAATGTCAACGTTGCAGAACAGAGTCAGGGGTAGAGTTGTGTTGCAGAAGAGAGACGTCCAAATATCAGGAAGTAAGACTGAATCATTCCGTCTGAAGCTAACTTCCCCTCCAGATGAATCCTCTGTGCTTCACTCCCCCAGAGTATGACCTGCAAGCCATTCATTCCTACTAGAGGCCACTGCAAACTGAACGAGTGTCCCGCCCCTTTAATGTTAAATTCTTCAGACAGATTTAAGTGATTTTTGTTTCTGTCAACATTGGCAGAAGCTTCGTTTGCTGACTTGGCTTTCCTCTCCTTTACAGGATGACACAGAGCCCTACTTTATTGGAATATTTTGTTTTGAGGCTGGCATCAAGATCATTGCTCTGGGCTTTGCTTTTCATAAAGGCTCCTACCTTCGTAATGGCTGGAATGTAATGGACTTTGTGGTGGTCCTAACAGGGTGAGTATCTCTGGCCTAATGGCTCCCACAGCAGCTAACCGACCGGGCTGATGGGCAGCAGCCATTACTGATGGGAGGAGAAAGCTTTGGTGTGTGTGTGTGTGTGTGTGTGTGTGTGTGTGTTGCATTTCTAATGATCCGCAGAGCCGAGCTGATGGTCGGGTGTTTCCTTCCTGTCTGAATAAACATTCTCGAGAAAATGGCACGTGAGAGGGGAGAGCACCAGAAGGGAATCAGTGCACGTACAGCAGAAATAGCTCAGAAAGTATAATTGAAGGACGTATAATAATATAAGTATAATAAGATAATATGATATGTAACACGATATGTTTAAGATGGAGGTGAGTCCATCATGTTGTGGAGATAAAGACGGAGAGGACAGACTGAGATAGTTTGGACGTGTCCAGAGGAGAGACAGTGATGAGGATGCTGCGGTTGGAAGGTTGGTGTGAAGGTGGAGGATGCAGAAGATGAGCCTAAATGGAGACAGATTATTGGCTGTGGAGACGTCTCTAGGGCCACGCCCAACCAGGAAGAAGATGTTTAAAATGGGGCCAGATTAAAAACTTACTGGACTTCAGAGACCCTTCAGTGAAATTCATTTTTAATGATTCTGTCTGGTTCTAACGGCTCACTCTGAGTCATGCAGGCTGGACATGAAATAGTCTCCTACACCTATCTCCTGCAGTAGCTTCTGCTAGAAAACAGACGGTGAAACTCCAGGATTAGAAAATCCTGACAGGTCGGCGTCACCCTGTCACTAACATTCCTGGGCTCGCCCATCGTGGCTCAGACGTTCCCTGTGGGGAGGACAGGAAACCGACCTGGAGTGGGGCTTTGATGGATGCAGGTGATGGCAGGTACAGAGAACCGCCACACTTGGCCGAGATCTGCTAACAGGATTTTCTTTTGCCCTTGGTTGCTCCTGGATATTCCAGGATTTCCCGTGTTTCCAGTTCTTTCCTAATTGTTCCTTCTTTGCACGGTCTGTTCCTTGTTTTCTGGTTTTTCCTGCTTATTTTTGATAGATTCCTCGGTTTCCTTGGCTTTTCCCAGTTTGTCTTGATTGCTGTCCGATGTTCCTGCTTGTTCCTCGTTGTTGCTACTGGTGTTTTGGTTGTTTTCCCAGGTTTTCCTATTTGCTCCAGGTTGTTTCTGGGTGCTCTGATGTTCCTGATGTTTTTCTGGTTCTTCCTGGCTGCTTTTCGGGCATCTTAAATGAGAAGCTTGGTTCTGTGTGAGATTAGGGCAGCACCTTCCATTCCTGAGTGTTTCCAGGTTGGAACCTGCAGCTGATGGTGCATTTGCTGAAAAATGTAAATTTGAGCGTTAGACTAAAACACTTTCAACAGAACGCAGAAGTGAATGTGAGCCATCACCGTGTGCGCTCTTCTAACCCAACCCAACCCAAACCCGACTGACTTTCCTTCATGAACGTTTGATGGAATCAGACAGGAAGTGAGCAGCCATGGCCGTGTGCTCACGTCCTTGTGAAACGTCAACGATGGCCCAAGGACTGTTTCAGTCCGACGCACGCTTAACGGCAAGTTCGCTCAAGGTTCCCGGATGTGTTCTTGCTCCGCCCACTGTGTCGCGGATGCATCCATGTGCGGACTTTGGACAGCAAAGTTTCCCATAGTGCACTGCGTCGCAAACCGTTCAACTCCGAACGTCAGAGGAGAAAGTTAATAACTAATGTTTTATCAGACTGTGTGTTATTGTAAATAATCGTGTGTAAATTGTAATTTTTGTTGGGTTTTCCTCTTCACGATCCTTCACAATGCTAATTGGCTAACCCACTGTCAAAATAAAAGCACCGTAGCTCTGTTCTGATGAATAATAAACTTATTTTATTCATCAAAGAGCAGAAGATGCTAGTATTTCACAGGTCCTTCTAAAAAATGAGCATATTGTGATAAAGTTCATTATTTTCTGTAATGTGGTGACATGACCGTGGGGAGTTTCCTGGCCCAAGACACGCAGAATCCCACTAGGAGACGTAGGTAAGAACAAATAAAATCTTTTTATTTTGAAAGAGAACTAAAGGTGCACCGGTGAGCTGAGCACAGCTCCGGGGCCGGGTCTGCTGAGACCATCACGGGTCAGGGTGTGGACAGAGTGGAATAACACTAGGAGGACTCCGTTTCTGAGGTTCTTACTGTAGAACTGAAATCCAAGATCTTGGGAGGGAAGACAGGACTGGGGTGAGCTGCGTCTGTGCTCATCCGAAATCCTAGGGAGGTGAGCGGTGGGAGAGCGGGTCGGTCCAGTTGGAGAGTGAGATCAGGCTCGGAGGTGAAATCAGGTTGTTGCTGAGTTGTCTAGTGGTGAACGTTCCTGGTGATGACAAGGCGAAGTACACACAGAAACACGTACTACAGCGAGCGAGCACAATGCAAAAGACTAAAGCTACAGTTCACTATGATGGCAAGAGCTGCCCAACGCGAGTAATCATTCAGCGAAGTGAAGTGATCTCTCAGCTCCTTATTAACACTGGACCGGTCGATTAGAGTCGGCCTGCAGCTGGCTGCTCTCCGGAACCGCCCACCCGCAGAGACTGAAGCACGATGAACAGAATGGTGCTGACTCACCCCAGATCCTGACATAAACATCAGACTTTCATACATATTAGACTCATTACACACAACTGAAGTAGTTCAAGCCTTTTATGGTTTCTAATATTGATGATTGTGGCGTACAGCTCATGAAAACCCAAAACTCCTATCTCAAATAATTAGCATATTTCATCCGACCAATGAAATAAAAGTGGTTTTAATACAAAAAAGTCAACCCTCAAATAATTATGTTCAGTTATGCACTCAGTACTTGGTCGGGAATCCTTTAGCAGAAATGACTGCTTCAATGCGGCGTGGCATGGAGGCGATCAGCCTGTGGCACTGCTGAGGTGTTCTGGAGGCCCAGGAGGCTTCGATAGCGGCCTTAAGCTCATCCAGAGTGTTGGGTCTGGCGTCTCTCAACTTTCTCTTCACAATATCCCACAGGTTCTCTACGGGGTTCAGGTCAGGAGGGTTGGCAGGCCAGTTGAGCACAGTAATACCATGGTCAGTAAACCATTTAGCAGTGGTTTAGGCACTGTGAGCAGGTGCCAGGTCGTGCTGAAAAATGAAATCTTCATCTCCATAAAGCTTTTCAGCAGATGGAAGCATGAAGTGCTCCAAAATCTCCTGATAGCTAGCTGCATGTACCCTGCCCTTGATAAAACACAGTGGACCAACACCAGCAGCTGACATGGCGCCCCAGACCATCACTGACTGTGGGTACTTGACACTGGACTTCAGGCATGTTGGCATTTCCCTCTGCCCAGTCTTCCTCCAGACTCTGGCACCTTGATTCCCAAATGATGTGCAAAATTTGCTTTCATCTGAAAAAAGTACTTTGGACCACTGAGCAACAGTCCAGTGCTGCTTCTCTGTAGCCCAGGTCAGGCGCTACTGCCGCTGTTTCTGGTTCAGAAGTGGCTTGACCTGGGGAATGCGGCACCTGTAGCCCATTTCCTGCACACGCCTGTACACGATGGCTCTGGATGTTTCTACTCCAGGCTCAGTCCACTGCTTCCGCAGGTCCCCCAAGGTCTGGAATCGGTCCTTCTCCACAATCTTCCTCAGGGTCCGGTCACCTCTTCTGGTTGTGCAGCGTTTTCTGTCACACTTGTTCCTTCCCACAGACTTCCCACTGAGGTGCCTTGATACAGCACTCTGGTAACAGCCTATTCGTTCAGAAATGTCTTTCTGTGTCTTACCCTCATGCTTGAGGGTGTCAATGATGGCCTTCTGGACAGCAGTCAGGTCGGCAGTCTTACCCATGATTGTGGTTTTGAGTACTGAATCAGGCTGGGAGTTTTTAAAAGCCTCAGGAATCTTTTGCAGGTGTTTAGAGTTAATTAGCTGATTCAGATGATTAGGTTAATAGCTCGTTTAGAGAACCTCTTCATGATATGCTAATTATTTGAGATAGGAGTTTTGGGTTTTCATGAGCTGTACGCCAAAATCATCAATATTAGAAACAATAAAAGGCTTGAACTACTTCAGTTGTGTGTAATGAATCTAATATATATGAAAGTCTAATGTTTATCAGTACATTACAGACAATAATGAACTTTATCACAATATGCAATTTTTTTGAGAAGGACCTGTAATAGTTTTGATCAAAAGTGGGCCAAATATAATAAAACTAATATATCTTTGTTGTTATTTTGTTATTTAATGAACAAACTAGACTTTTATTTAATTTTGGTCAGGTCGTTTTTTAACTGTAGCAAGAAGCCGCGCTTGTTGCCAGGAAGCAACGGAGTACAGTTCTGTTCCAAATGCCGTCCTCATCCTCCCGTACTCGGTAGAACAGACTTTCTGGTGTGCTTGCCAACAACATACTTGTCTAGTACACAAGAAGGTACTAGCGTCCTTGAGTATTGAGAAATGGCCTATGAGTCATATAAAGCAGTCCGGGTTCTGACCGGATGTGTCCCACCGAATATTCTAGCATCTCTGTGCTTTATAGATATTGAACAGGCTCTAATTCTTCATGATATTTCTCCACTAATCATGAAAAACAATGTCATAATGATTTGTGAGTGTTTGTCATGAATAGTTTTGTGACTCATTTCATTTCAATTCAGTTTATTTATTTTACGCCAAATGACCACAAGAGTCGTCTCAAGGACCTTCACACAGTAAACATTCCAGGTCAGGTCATTAAGCCAATCAGTAAAAAGTTCCCTATATAAGGAACCCAGCAGGTTGCATTGAAGTGTCAATGTCTTTACACACACACACACACACACACACACACACACACACACACACACACACACACACACACACACACACACACACACACACACACACACACACACACACAATAATGTGTCTAT
>NC_091757.1:22855357-22857857 GCF_043380555.1 Nothobranchius furzeri
TAAGTCATGGAATAACTCATGCGGATTCAGGAAATCATTCTTGGTTTAGCAGCTGACCCGAGCTGGAGTGTTCCTCATGTGGAGACCTTGGGAAACAAAGTTATTGTTGTCGTACCAGCAGCTCCAGCTGGTATGAAGGCGGGCTCGTTTAAAGGGAACACGTGCGGTCTCGTCTCCTGCCTGACCAGATGTTGGCCAGATGTTGACCAGATGTTGGCCAGATGTTGACCAGATGTTGGCCAGATGTTGACCAGATGTTGGCCAGATGTTGACCAGATGTTGACCAGATGTTGGCCAGATGTTGGCCAGATGTTGGCCAGATGTTGACCGGATGTTGGCCAGATGTTGACCAGATGTTGGCCAGATGTTGGCCAGATGTTGGCCAGATGTTGACCAGATGTTGACCAGATGTTGAAAGGTCCAACTGTACCTTAAACTGACCATTGCTGGACGTTACACAGTAAATAAAGTCATTTTTGTTCTATAAATGTGTTAAATGAGGTCACAACCAGCATCCATTTCTCCTTGTTGTTCTGCACAAACCTTCTATTTGCTTTACTTTTGGATTTTAAGTGGAGGCTGAAACAGCTTTTATGCTCTCCACAGGTCCTAGAGTTCTGTAGGATGAGGTGGTCGGGCTGAGGTCCAGCTGTCAGACAGGTTTAGTCTAGTTTGGCTCAAGGGCTGGAAGGTGCCCAGGTCCTGTGGTTAGCCCGTTACAAACCCACTAGGAGATTATAAAAGGGAGTTGAGTCAGTGCCGTTAAAAATAATAACAATAATATTTATAATAATAATATTAATAATCGAAACCCAAACAGTCAGGACTTGAACCCGAGGGCTGGAAACACCCTGCAGAGAATTCCCCAGAAGAGTGGTTAGGGCACAAGCATCAACACCACGGTCCATGGATGAAGTCCGTCTTCATCTGCAGCCCAGGCTATTTCCTGGTACCGAGGCTGTTCCTCCTGTTCCAGTCTAACGGCTCTGCACAACAACCCAGAGCTGGGAGTTCACCGATATAAATACTTTCATCAGAACGGTTCGAAATCACGAACCTGAAACTCATCCACTCAGGTCCAGGCTCAGGATCGCACTCCCGAACGCCAGGTTCAGGTCACAGGTCTCCTCCCAGTCCGGCCCAGCTCAGCTGCTCGTAGCTCCCAGTCGGGCTCCTCTGGATCCGTCCAGCGTGAGTCTGACGCGATTCCCATCAGTTCTCCGCCCTCTCCAGCGCTCAGCCGACCTTTTAACGGTTTCTCGGGCTCTGTCATCCTTCTGTCTCGGGCTTTTAACGGCTCAGTGTTCCTCCACCTCTAACGCCTCACCCCCCCCGATGAGTCTGTGAGCTCCCTCTTTTACCTCGTCCTCCAGCAGGTGTGGGCGGAGCCACCAGGACTCCATTCCAGCTCTAAGCTGGCCCGAGGGCTGCCAACCGTAACAAAGCCCAAGCCTCAGCCCTCCTCCCCATGTGACAGCCGCTGTGCATTATGGGTAAGCAGCAGGGGTCCTGTGGCTCCGCCCACCACAACAGCTCTTAATAATGTTGGGGTTGGGCCGAGCCTCAGGTAGACACTCTTTCACCTTGCTGTCATGTGGTCACATGGTTCATGGAGCTCGGAATAGCTCCAAACAGGTCAGAATGACTCTTTTCTGATTTCTGCGGTGATTTGGGGTGATTATTGACCAATAATGTGTATTGATTACTACACTGATGATGTGTTTTATCAAAGCGTTTCACTTTTGGAGCAGCAGGAACGACATTTATCAGATTTAAGTGTTAGAGAACGTAGCACACATGTAGATTTAAACTAAAATAGAGACACAAGTGTTTATGTTTTACACTCATCAATGTACGGACGTAGTTCAGGGTTTACTGGCTGGGAGGTGTACATACAGTAATAACTTACTGATTAAAATGTGAACTCAAATAAAACTGTTTCTGGTTAAAACCACTTTAGACGACAAACCAAACATTTCTCATGCATTTACTTATTAAAGCCGGAGATCCTAGTAACAGAAACCTGGGTGATCCGTTAACCTGCACACACCTGTCCAGTCAGGGATCCACGTGTTCCGAAAGACATGAAATAATACCTCAGGTCCATGTCACATTTTACTTTACTGATGGTGTCTCAAATGCTGCTGCTAATGATCTATAAGTCAAACTAACCGACCAATAAAAACAGCTTTTCTCTGGTCACATGGTTTAGTAACTGGAGTTAGAGCGAGTCACAGAGCTGCAGGGACAGCGTGGGTCCTACACAAGTCTGAACATGCATGTTTAAAACTGCTCTGAATGAGTTAAAAGGCTGAATCAGACAGAAACAGGCGTTTAACCCGCTAAAACAGGCTGCTAACAATAAGCTAGCTGCAGTTAAAACTACGTATTTTCCGGAGTAAAAGTCACACCAGCCATAAAATGTATAATGAAGAAGAAAAAAATGTATATAAGTCACATTTTGGGGGGAATTTTATTATTTTTCTTACAAAATCTGCAA
>NC_091757.1:22862857-22872857 GCF_043380555.1 Nothobranchius furzeri
TCCTCTCCTTGAGTCCAAGGCTGAGCCCAGCCACGCTCTGGAGGAAGATCCTTCCTAAGCCATGATCCAGATGTTGCTCTGTTGATCCTGGGCTTGGACCAGTAAACCCAGAGCTTTTCCTTTCTACTCAACTCTGATTTCACCACCAGATCCAGACCTTTACTGCAGCGGACCACTACATCTGGTCATACAGGTGCACATGGGAGCACGTCTGTGTTGCAATGCATGATGGGGAAAAACTGTCCCAACTTCTCAGGGGTGACTCCAGCCGGTAACTCCAGCTGTTACAGATACAGACCAGCTTTAATGGTCTGATCAGCCTGAGATTCCTGACTCCCTCCCTCAGCACCAGCATGTCCTACGGGGAGCTGACTGATCTGAGAGCTGCTTGTCAGGCGGTGGCTGGGACTCAGCAGGAGCCCAGCAGGCCTGTGTCCTCTCTGTTATAATTATGAGCTTCTGCATCTGTAGGGAAGGCTGGAAGCAGAGATCAGGCTCGCTGCTACAGACGCTGAGTGTTTGTGTCAAACACGCCTGAGCCTCTGATGCACTCGGCCTGAGTACAACACCCCGTCTGGGATCTGGGAGGCTGCCTCAGCTCAGTCCTGATGCCTCCTGGTCTAGAAGCCAGACCATTTCTGGAGCAGTGTGTTGATGTCTATTAAAGCATCACTGCCTCTGGCTTCAGCTCACACTCACATTAAATCTACTCATCGTTCAGATTCTTAATCTGTGTTTTTACAAGTGAAACAGGAACAAACAAGAACATAGTCTGAGATTTAGAATGAGGGTTTTCATAATCTGTAAGCCATAATCATCACAATTATGGTAAATGCTGTGTATTTGTAGAGCGCCTTGGGGGGTTCTACAACCCCCCAAGGCGCTCTACAACACAATCAGTCATTCACACACTGGTGGTGATGAGCTACGATGTAGCCACAGCTGCCCTGGGGTGCACTGACAGAGGCGAGGCTGCCGAGCACAGGCGCCACCGGTCCCTCCGACCACCACCAGCAGGCAAGGTGGGTTAAGTGTCTTGCCCAAGGGCACAACAGCAGAATTCTCTGGTCAGAGTCAGGATCAAACCTGCAACCTTCCGATTACTGGACAACCTGCTCTACCTCCTGAGCTGCAGCTGTCCCAGTTTATATCAGTATCAGTGTTTATTTGTGTTTATTTGTTTAGTGTTTATTTGTGTTTGTTTGTTTGTATCAGTGTTTATTTGTGTTTATTTGTTTGTATCAGTGTTTATTTGTGTTTATTTGTTTGTATCAGTGTTTATTTGTGTTTATTTGTTTGTATCAGTGTTTATTTGTGTTTATTTGTTTAGTGTTTATTTGTGTTTGTTTGTTTGTATCAGTGTTTATTTGTGTTTATTTGTTTGTATCAGTGTTTATTTGTGTTTATTTGTTTGTATCAGTGTTTATTTGTGTTTATTTGTTTGTATCAGTGTTTATTTGTGTTTATTTGTTTGTATCAGTGTTTATTTGTGTTTATTTGTTTGTATCAGTGTTTATTTGTTTGCATCAGTGTTTATTTGTTTGTATCAGTGTTTATTTGTGTTTATTTGTTTGTATCAGTGTTTATTTGTTTGTATCAGTGTTTATTTGTTATAACATACAGCTGAAACATCTGGCCTCACATGGAATGAGTCTGTCTCACAGATTAGTTTCACCTTTTAGGCTGAATTAGAGACATAAATGAACTTTAGCAACAGATTGTGGTTTTTCCAGTTTCACCTGTAAGTGCAGACTAAACCTTAGTCCTGACTAAAGAACACCAACATGGACCTACTGCCTGCATTACATCACAGCACTTTCACGGATTCCTCAAAGATCATACAGAATTCCTGAAAAGGAAAACCTTGGATTGTTGCTTTAGAGAGGTCCTTCATTGAGAAAGCATTTTTAACTTAATTTTAAAATGTTTTTGTCACTGAACATGAAAATAGTCTCCTACACCTACCTCCTGCATTAACTTCTTATAGAAGATAGTCTCCTACACCTATCTCCTGCAGTAGCGTCTGATAGAAAACAGACGGTGAAACTCCAGGATTAGAAAATCGTGACAGATCTATGTCACACTGTCCCTTACATTCATGGACTCACCCATCTGGACTCATGACGGGGAAGGCTGTTGTTGGTTTAGAGTCCAGGAAACAGCAGAGTACGTCGCTGCTAGTAGAAGCTAACTATTAGCATTAGCAACTCCACCACACAGCAGAACTCCTCCAGGCTTGTGTTATTTGTGGAGATAAAACATCAACGTTGCAGAACAGAGTCAGGGGTAGAGTTGTGTTGCTGTTAGCCAATCAGAGGAGAGATCTCCAAACATCAGGAAATAAGAGTCCAAATGCTGTCGTCTGAAGCTACTTTGTCCTCTGGCTGATTTCTCCACGATGAAACATGAGCTTTTTAATCCCCAGAGAATGACTTACAGATGTATTAGAAGTATGAGGGAAGGAGCTCGTTAACACTTTATAACCCAACTGAACTGAAAAGAGAAGCTTCTATGTTATGGTGCGTGAAAGCTAACTCCTAGCAGCAGAGCTAACTATCTGGCAGTAGCAGGTTTTAGTGAATGTCCGGAGCAGACCAGGGGTCTCATTTATCAAACCTTGGTAGAATCCTTACTAAAACCGTACTTAGGCTCAGCAAAAAAAATAAATAAATAAATAAAAAGTACTTACCCCAAGCAGGTGTGTGATCTATCAAACATGGAGTACGCACAGCTTCACGCAACCTCTGCTTCATGAATCAGAAACTATCTAGAATGTTTCTCAGCTGCATTTTAGTCACACCCCGCCCTCACCGCTCCCACTTACTGCCATAAATAGTCAATGCAAAGTGCCTTGTGGATCTCATGCATATACATAAGCAGGCTGTTGCAGCGCTCCGCCAATGACATGGTGACCGTAGATCAAGGAAGCGCTATTTCACAGAAGCAGAAGATGAGGTACCTGTGGGTGAGGTGGAGAAATGAAAGGAAGTGCTTTTGCAAAACAAATCAGAGAAAATCCACGGAGTGGCACAGCGTTGCTGAAGCCGTCAATGTTGGGAGTTCTTCAGAGAGATCTGTGGCTGATATAAAAAAATGGTCCAATCGGGATTCGATCCCCAGACTCCCGAGTGAAAGTCACACACGCTAACCAGTCACCCAAACAGAGATCTCCCTTGTCCAAGCAGCCAGGGTGGATGATTAATCAGGTCACAGCGACAGGACACACCCTGTCACAGATGCATGACGTTCTGTCTGCTGCCCCCTGCTGATATTCTGCATTCCATATTCTGCGCTTCAGGCTGTGTGTGTGTGAGTGTGCACGTGCATATGTATGTGTGAGTGTGTGTGCGCGCGTGCGTGCGTGCGTGTGTGAGTGTGCACGTGCATATGTATGTGTGTGTGTGTACGTGCACGTGCGTGTGTGTGCACGTGCATGTGTATGTGTGCATGTGGGGGGTCTTGTTCTGTGTGAAAACGAAGCGGTACAAGTGATAACGCTGCAGGATTTCATAACTGTATCTTCTCAGCAGCAGCACTGCAGGTGCTCTCCATGTCCAGCATGTGTGTAAGCCAGGTCCTTAGTTAGCTTAAAGTTGCGCACATTTTTCCGCTAAGTTTTCTTTCATAAATCCCAAAGTTTGCGTGGAAAGTTGCTTACGCAGTTTTCCGACCCCGTTTTGTGCGTAAGCAAGCTTTATGAATGAGGCCCCAGGTGCTCTAGTGGCAGCATGTGTGAAAACACGGCAGTGGTTGATCTGGAGACTTCCATCTTATTTCTGCTAAAAAAGTCGCTTTCCGGAGTATTTCTCTTGTCCGATGGCACCATCTAGTGGCTGATCAGTATATACCACAAATAGTCAGCCAATCTGTTTTTTTAAGATGGCGGCTTCACGTTTCTGTTTATAAATGTGCTTCTGTAGCCGACAAACAGCCAAAACACGTTGTTTTACGAGTATTATTCTCATGTCTTGCTGTGTTCTCATAGATTTATATTTTACTTTTAACTACTTGTCTGTGAAAAGTTCATCAACTGTGCATGAGCTGAGGTATTCCTTAAATCTGAAACATCTAAGCGGTAGTCTAACGCTATTGGTTAGTTCTGGTCAGCGCTCCTATTGCATGGAGCTTTGCGGGGCAGGGGGCGTGCTTAGCCAAAAAAAAAAGACTTCTTGCTTACATTATATCATAGTACATGATGAGACGATCACCTTTACGGATTTCTGAAAAATCATACATCATTTCTGAAAGGGGACAACTCCAAAAAGCTGACCTAAAGGTGCTGAGGCGCTCCAGACTAGAATCTAGACGTCGGTCTAGCATCGCTCCGTTTGGTCGTCACAGCCCCGGCCAGCTTGGTGGCTGGCCATTGGCAGCGTGTTTATTTAGGAACACAATGTATTTTGTGTTTTATGTATTTCCTCCATGATGTAATGGCTGACTGCCTCGTTGACTGACATCTGTAGAGGTGAGTAGGCCACGTTGTTCGTGTCCAACAGCATGTGGAGACAGTTTGAAAGACAAGCGCCCCACAAGAGCTGTCCTACATATTCACATGTGTAGGACGCTTGCCAGGCTCCCAGCGTTTGTTTCTGTTGACCATTCAGTAATTTAAGCTTTCATTCGGAGTCTGTTGCTCCCATTTTTCCCACAGAGCTACTGAGTTCTCGCCACGTCCTCCTTGAGCCGTTTCATAACTTTAATTAACTCCCACTGACATGAATGGGTGAATTACTACTCAGCTGGTGTTGTAGGAGTCTCACTAAACACTAGTGTCAGTGGCTTTCATGTAAAAATGACAAGAAGACCCTGTTACTGTAGCTGAGCTCTCAGCTTGTGGAATCAGCTGAACTCATGAGGAGTTGTGTGGCCTTCACGTCTTCTCAGATTCGGAGCCACAGCAGCTGATGTGCTTCTGCAATCCCACGGTGGACTCGTTCAACCCTGGTTCAACCCAAATAAACTGATGTCGGGTTCCTTAAAATGTGAACTCTGGATTTTTTTTTGCCCTAACGGAATCAGACAAGTGTAAAATGATTCATTTAGTCATATAAAACCATGGAAAGCTGTGTACAGGGCTCATGTCTAGTAAACTCCGCACCCCTACGCTCTTATTTTGGTGAGCTGCAGCGGTTCACCTACAGAAGAGAACCAAATTCCGTGATTTTCACAACACCGTGCGTGTAAATAATGTTAAAGAACCATGACTTCCTGAGTTCTCCCAACAGTGAACTGTTTCCTCCTGAATAAAAAGTCCCGGAGCCGCTGAGCCAGGCTGAATAAAGAATGCTTGAGCTGTGATTTAAAAGGGCCCATGAGTCACACATCTGGTCACCCTAAGGTCTACGTTTAGGTCTCAGAACTGTCCAAGGGTTTTAATAACGAACTATAAGAGGTTTAAATCTATGCTAGAGTAGAGAGGCAGCCAACAGAACAGGGGTGATGTGCTCATGTCTGGTTCATCTGGCCTGTAAACGACCAGACAGCGGTTATTCTGGGGGTCTGACGCTGGAACGTTTGGGGCCACAAATGTGCAACGCATGATCTCATAAAGGATATGTAACATGTGACGTCACAGACAATAACTTGGTCTTTCATGCTGTACAATAATTATTTAAACTCTTAAATTGTTTTAGGTAAGTGCTTGGGACTCTTATTGTGAAATGACTGAAGGAAGTCAGCATATGTATGAATAAACGACATCATTATTTGTAGTTTAGCCTGTAACATCACCCCATTCATTTGTTTATACAGCTTCCTCGCTTTATTCTTCTTATGAACACGGGGGTCGTCAATATTCACATTTATGCTCTAAAGCAGTGAAACAGTGTTGATACCAGAACCAGAACCAGAACCAGCAACAACAATCTCTACAGAACATCATTAGTATTGATTAAAGGTTTGGATAAAAGCCACAGATTGAAGCTTAATACATCCTGTACAGATGTGTGTGTGTGTGTGTGTGTGTGTGTGTGTGTGTGTAGCCTCCTTTGTTTCCATGGCAACGCCTCCAGTCATCTCCTCTCTGGTTTCCTGACTCGGGAAAGCGCTCTGTTCCTTCCTCCTCCACCTGTGTGTCTGCTCGTCTCTTTTGCCTCATTTCCTGCTCACCTCATCATCATCATCATCATCATCATCATCATCATCCTCTCGCAGCGTTCTGCTTCCCCTAGCACGCTGCGGAACATAACCCAAAGCTGCCTGAAGGATTTAAAACAAAAACAGTGTTGTGGTGTTGGATCTGTTAAGCTTTGGTCGAAACCACCGTTGGAGTTGAGCTGCTCTGCTTGTGCTGAAGATGCAGCTGGATATGTTGGTCCTTAAGATCTAGTTAAGTCTATTTATAGCAAAAGTTTACGTTTCAGTGAATCAGACTTGATACCGCCTCAGTTAGTAAACACGTTACTACAGTGATTTACTGTAAACAAATCTGTTGCTATGGGCAACCTGCTCACTCAGCACCACAGTTAGCCTATCCCACTGATCTTTCCAGCTGCTAACATGGGTAATGTGGATGCGACGTCCTTCCCAGATCCGAGTTCCAACCTTGAAGTTAAACACTGATAAAACACTCCGAGACATTTGAATCAAGCAGACAATAACGACACTGTCGACGTGACTGCGGTAACGGAGCAGCTTTGGAGGCCTGAGTGCTTTGGGACCAGCCACTTTGCTGACCTACTGACAAAGCTGAAAGAATTTGTCTGACAAAATATGTTGTAGTTGTGTTAGTGTGAGTGCTGGCGTGTAACTGGGCCTGATCTCAGTGCAGTAATTACCGCTGTCTTGGCTGGGATCTGGGTCCTGTTCATAGGCAGTTTCTCCTTCTTTCTCCTGCGTTTTTAACGTAGTCAGTGCCGACTGGCTCAATATTTCTGTCCGAGTTGCTGCTGTGAACTCCGAGCTTTGTGTTTGTTGTTAAGGTCTAAATGGAGACAGATGATTCGCTGTGGAGGGCAAAAAGAGAAATACGTTTATTTTTAAGGCGGTTTATCAGGTTTGTTGTGTTGAATGCAGCTTTCCCACCACGTGAAGTAAACGACCCCATTGGCACACGTTGCAAGCAAGTAAAGCTTATTTATAAAATACTCACATAGAATCACAAGGTGCTTCACATAATCACACAAAATAAAACATGAAGTCATAATGATCTTAAAACAGGAATAGATTAACATCAGAAAAATAGTCATACAATCATAAAATATCATAAAACAAATGAAAGATGATTATAAATTCAAGTTAAAAATAAGAAAATAAAAGGTTTATGTAAAAGCAGCTTTAAATAAGAGTCTTCAGCTGTTTGTTTAAAGGTGTCCAGACTGTTAGCGCTGCGTAAGGATAAATGAGATCATTCCAGAGTCGGGGTGCAACAGTCTGGAAGGAGCGATCACCTTAACTTTTATATCTGGTCTTTGGAACTTCTAGAAGGTTCTGGTGTGTGGACCTGAGGGCTCGGGTTGGTTCTAGTCAGGATTCTAAAATGAACTCTAAAGTTAACGGGTAACCAGTGCAGAGACGTCAGAACAGGAGTGATGTGAGCTCTTCTGTTTGCTCCAGTTAGGAGCCTCGCTGCAGAGTTCTGGACCAACTGAAGGCGGTCAAGGGCTTTTCTGTTAAAACATGTGAAGAGTGTGTTACAGTAATCTAGATGGGAGGAGATAAAGGCATGGAGAACCATTTCAGGTTCACGTTTGGACACCAACCTTCGCAGTTTGGAGATATTTCTTAAGTGATAAACAGTTTCGGACCAACGTTTTCGAGTGACCTTCAAGAGACATTGATTGGTCAAAAACACCCAAATTTCTTAAGTTTGTCTTGACGGCAGAAGATAAATGACCAAGTTTTAGAATAATCACGGGAACCATGCTCTCAGGGGCAATGATCAGACATTCAGTCTTTCAGAGTTTAACTGAAGGATCTTCTAGCCAGCTGGTGATCGCTGATAGACACTCTAGACCAGGGGTGTCAAACTCAAACTCACACGGGGCCGAAATGAAACTCTGGGACTGAGTCGAGGGCCAAACTTCATATTTTTGAAAAAGTGACGGCAAATTAGCATATTTTCTTTATCAACATGTATGCAATTTTGAACCTTTAAATTTGGAAACAAACATATTTCTGCATTAACACTGAATGTGGAATAACCAAATGACACACGAGCAAGTCAGTTTTAAATAAAAGGCATCAGTGGTATTCATTACTTGTGGTATAATCAGCATTTTTAAAATCTATTCAGGATTTATGTTTTCTTGTTTATTCACTTTTCTTATTTTTTATTCTCCTTTTTTCTCCTGTAATACGTGTCATCGCTGCTGTGACGTCTAGCTTTAAGTGATGGGAATTCCGGCTCTTTTTAGAGAGCCGGTTCTTTTGGCTCAGCTCACCAAAAAGAGCCGGCTCTTTCGGCTCCCAAGTGGCTCCTCAGATTTTCTGTTGCGTAGAGTCCATTTATAACCAAAATAATGCTAAACTATATGTAAAATAATTTACTAATGTAAAAAAATGCTATATATCAAATATTTATCATTTCTATGGATTTAATAACTGAACACTTTAAGAAATCTCCACTTTCCGACTGCTGGCGCTCATTTTCTCACCGTCTTCGTCGCGCTCTCCTCCCTCCCTCTCGCCTTTTTCCTCCTCCTCATTCCCTCATCTCCCTCCTCCCACATGTGCTCTGCTGTGTGTCTGTCTGAGTATGATCCTCCCTCTTCCCCGCCCCTACTGCTCTGTGTGTGGACAGTCTGGACACGCAGTTACACATGTTGACCAATCGCCTGTAGCTTTCACCAAGGCGGGGGGGAGGGGGGGAGAGGACGGCTCCCAATGACGAGCCGGCTCCCGTCGTTCACTTCAAAGAGCCGGCTCTTAGAGCCGGTTCGTTCGTGACCGACACATCACTACTAGCTTTCCCCACTGAGGAACAATAAAGGGATTTTCTATTCTATTCATCTATCTGCAGCCTTTCCACTTCCTGTTTACTGTAGGTTAAATCTTTTCTCACGGGCCAACAACAAAATAAAATATCATTTTATCTTAAATGAAAATGCAACATCTCACCTGTTAACTTTCATGTTTTGGAGCAGAAAAAGAGCATCAAACCAACATATTTAAAGCTCAGTTTGCTCCACTGGTTTACTGTGATGCTCACCTGTTCCAGCCAGATACCTGCATCATGGGGTTGACCTGAGCTGAGGAGGAGACTCCTGTTGTTTTGTTCATCTTCATCATAATAATGACAACATTAGATGACAACAGGTGCTCACATAGGTTTGTGCTGATGAACATGTCTGAGCAGCTTGACCACGTTGTTGTGTGTCGGGGAGGAAACACAACCACAGAGTCGTGCTGGTTTGAGCGTGTCGCTGCTCGCTGGAGTTATATCAGCTCTGTCTGGACGTTAGTTGGAAAACTTCCTCTTTCAGTCGTGAACACATTACTGAGCGGCTAGAATCTCCGTTTCTGGGCTTCAACGTCAGAAAACAGCTGAGTGAACTCGGCGCTGAGTGAGAGGAGTGTAGTTTGTCCGAGACAGCGGAGCTGCAGACACCGGCAGCAGGCGCTGAAAAAACACAAAGGAGGGGGCGCGTCGGCTCCGCGCTGACGCCGCAAAGCATCATGGGAGTTGAAGTCTTTGCGGTAAAATCGGCCAGCAGGTCAGTTTTAATATATTTTTGATATTTATCTCGCGGGCCACATAAAAATGCTCCGCGGGCCTTGAGTCTGACATCTGTGCTCTAGTAATTCAGTTTGTAGAACTCAGAATCCTTAAAGGAGCAGTACAGCTGAATATCATCTGCATATAGGTGATAAGAGACATAATGAAAAGTATAGATTATCTGTCCAAGAGGATGTATGTACAGCAGAAACAACAGTGGACCCAAAACAGAGCCTTGGGGTACCCCAGAGAACAGATGGTTAGAATCTGACATGATTTGGTTTCTACAGACACTGTAACTTCTGTTAGAAAGGTACGATCTAAACCAGTCTAGACCAGTTCCAG
>NC_091757.1:22880357-22906357 GCF_043380555.1 Nothobranchius furzeri
CTAAAAAACATGCCAGGAGCTATGAACATGGCTGAGGAGATGAGTGAGGACAAGGGGAGCAGGGGCACGGAGAACGACCTACTGAGGGATGGGAGGCACTACAAAAACACTGAATAACCCTAACCCATAAAAGCAGAAGATACAGGAGGACTAAACGCTGAAGTACGTTATGATGAGTAAACAGAAAACGATGGACTGGACTGATAAAGGCAGAAGTAAACACCAGAGGAGACCAACACAGGATGAGTGAGAAACACGAGACAGACTAAAGACCAAGTTGCTAAACTAAAAAGCGACTGGAGTAAAAACTGAAGGGATGAACAGAACATCAGTAGAAGGAATATCTAAGAGAGCACGGGTCATGGTGAAGGACACTCGAGGTGGAGAACTAAGATGACATAATGACGGGCAGAGAAGTGGCTCAAGGTGACTGAGGCTACAGATGAATGAATGAATCTAAGGAACAGGAAGCAAGGAGACCTGGGGGAGGGAGAACACTTGGAATGGATGGAGACGGGATGTGGACAGTAGACCGGACTCAGTCTGAGCGGGACCACTGACATAAGAGGACAGAGTCTCATTTTAAAGTTTCACCCGTGTGAACCTCTGATTGTTTTTTCCAGATGCTTTGACTCGCACACGAGAACCTCGCTGAGCGTGTTTACAAGTGTAGTATTTACTCCGCAGGGCCGGCTCACAGCTCAGTGCACACAAACACCACAGCTCACTCAGTGATGCGCTCAACAGCAGCCCTGCTGTGGAAAAGGAGCATCCCCACACTCTCACTGCGTCACCGTGCACCAGCTCAGCCCAGCAGCTCCGCCAGCAGCAGGTGAAGTGGAAAACAGCCAGTTACGTTGGGAGGAGCCTGAGCGCTGCAGCATCACTCGCTCATTTCTGAAAGCAGACAGGAATATGTAGAGGTGTAAACGTTAAATATCTATAAACAATAACTGTTATTAATGATCTCACACTGCTGTACTCGGCTTTGCTGCTTTAAATCACTGGAACACTTACAAGTTCATTTGGTTTGGTCTGTGGTGATTGTAGACTGTAGAGTCAACCTAATCTGGTACTGGTCACGGGATGATGTCATGTTGGAAATCTGGATAATAGGTTTTCTCCAACCAGCTGCACTCATGGTTTCACGTCTGTTTTAGGTCTTAATTCCTTCCTCTTCTAATTATGTTTTGAACGAAAACCTCATTTAAAACACTTTGTATAGAATTTGAACTAAAACTTAACTTAAGCTCAGCCAAAAACAAAATACTAACAAAGAGAGGCACAGCAGACCCATTTCCTTCAAAATGGCTGCCAAGGTGCTGTCCCACATGAGAGCTGCCGTGTGTCTGCTGGGAAAGTCCTCTAAGAAGAGTAAAAGACCCTGCTGTGCTGCTAACATCCTGCTCTCTTTTATGGACTATTCATCTTTTGTTGAGTTCAACGTGTCCGAGAAAAAGCAACAACAGACCTTGTTCTCAGCTAGATAGAGTCGGCATATGCTACACACAAGAATACTGGACTGGCCCCGCGAGGCCTCGCCCAAGTGAACATGATCAACCGTTCCCTGGTGCTTTCAACCTTCTGCTGATACTTCTCTTGGCTGGTGACCTGGAATTAAATCCTGGGCTTCAGTCTCTATCTGGACTAGTCCCATGGCTAGCTGAACCACTTAAGTGTTAACTTGGCCTCCACCTCTGCCTCGGCTGCTGCCGGGCTCAATCATCCGCAAACACGGCCTTGCGTTTCACCTTTATGCAGATGATTGCCAGATTTACTCCTCATTTCATCAGGGGACCGGTCTCTCTTTGATGTCCCTTGTGCCCTGTCTCAAAGAGGTCTTGGCTTGCCTCGGACTACCTGCAGGTTGATGAGGGTAAAACAGAGCTCGTCATGTTTCATCCAAACAGCAAGCCGGGCGCAGGATCCGAAGTTGAGCTGGTCCATCTCTCTCCCTTTTTGAAACCAGTTGTCATTAGCTTGGGGGTGAGAATTGACTCTGGACTTGATGCTCACTTCAGCTCTGTGATCCAATCCTGTTTGTTCCATCTGCGTTGCCTTTCAAAAATCAAACCTATGTTGTCGAGAGTCCACCTGGAGCGAGTACTCCATGCGTGCGTAATCTCTAGATTAGATCACTGTAACTCTCTCCATACTGGGCTTGGTCAGTCATCACTGCGTCATCTTCAGATTGCACAGAACAGCGCCGCCAGGTTTCTGACTGGAGCCAGGAAGTGGGATCACATCAGTCCTGTGCTGGCCTCCCTACACTGGCTTCCTGTTTTTTATCAGGCGCGTTTTAAACTCCTGGTTTTTGTGTTAAATTTCTTTCGTGGAGACGCCCCTCCTTTCTTAGCGGCGCTCCTGAAGAGACGTTTGCCTTCATGCCCTCTGCGCTCTTCTGATCAGACCCTCCTTGTCGTCCCTCGTACTAAGTGTCGAACTTGTGGGGACCGGGCTTTCTCGGTGCTAGCCCCATCACTGTGGAACCAGCTGCCATCTGCAGTTAGGCTGACTACCTCTTTGCCGGTTTTCAAGAGTCAAATGTAAACTAACATTTTTCGTTTAGTGTTTCCAGAACATGTTTGAAGTCGGTTTGCTTTTATGTTATTTTTAATTGCTGCTTTATTTCTTGTGAACTCACTTTTGTTCATTGACTTATTCTTCTGTCTTATGCTCTACGGGGTTTAACTTCTCTTTACACGATTGTCTGTTTTTTTATGAGGTGTTCTAGCGCCTTGGGTGTCCGAATAGGGTTGTGGAAGGTGCTGTACATGAATAAAGCTTTGACTGATTGATTAACAAAGTAATTTTCTGACCTACACTGCTCACACACAGCTGCTCACCACTCTTGCCAAATGCACTGGTAGAGCTGCCCGTTAGCAAGCAGCACGGCTAACAGAAACCATTTTAATCTAGAGCAGTGGTTCCAAACTGTGTTTGACTCGTGGACCCCCTGAGCCGTTTAGTCGTACCACGAGTACCCCCTTAGTCAAACGTGTTGACGATTCCCCAACAGTACAACTGATTATTAAATGAAAACCATTTCATTAAAACTCCTCAACGCTGAACCACATCTCACTTCCTGTCTGGCTCAGGTCAATAATTAACTTTAACCATCCTCATGCAGGGTTCAGACTCCTCGTGGAAACTTTCTGGAGCTCTGCATCTGCACCACCGCTGGTGTCAATGCTCTGACTGGACTCACTGACCACGTTTACATGCACCAAATTTCCTCAACCCGATTTGGATCTTGGTTGATCTCTGTGTACATGCACACTAACTAAAATGATCCGATCATGCCGTGAGTTTAAATGCACCAATCATTCAATCAGATTAAATAGGTTGAGCATGCGCAGTTGTCTTTCCCGGAAAAAAGTAAACAAACGTTCTGAAATTAAAGGAAAAATGTAAAAACGTAAATAACAATTCTTCCTGCTTTCCTGTTTCATTTAAACAATTTAATGTTTTTATTTTGCTCACAGAAGTTTTGTTTTCTTCAGTAAATAACTGCAGATTCATGCTTTGCTGCGTTTTATCATTAACAATATCAGAATAAGGGAGGGTCAGCCTTGTCTCTGCCTCTTGATCAGCTGGTCAGCGGATCTGATGTGACGGGGTGGGGGGGATGGGGGTGGGGGTGGGGGGGTCCGGCTCATGCTTTATTACTGTTGCTGCTTATTATTAATAAAATGTGACAATCAGCTGAAACTGTTGAGAAAATTTGGTTCAAACTAAATAACAGGAGATGTTCAGAGAGTCTGGAAGCCTGGTTCATCATGTGTTCATCATGTGTTCATCATGTGTTCATCATGCGTTCATCATGTGTTCATCATGTGTTCATCATGTGTTCATCATGCGTTCATCATGCGTTCATCATGTGTTCATCATGCGTTCATCATGTGTTCATCATGCGTTCATCATGCGTTCATCATGCGTTCATCATGTGTTCATCATGTGTTCATCATGCGTTCATCATGTGTTCATCATGCGTTCATCATGCGTTCATCATGTGTTCATCATGCGTTCATCATGTGTTCATCATGCGTTCATCATGCGTTCATCATGCGTTCATCATGTGTTCATCATGCGTTCACCATGCGTTCATCATGCGTTCATCATGTGTTCATCATGTGTTCATCATGCGTTCATCATGCGTTCATCATGTGTTCATCATGTGTTCATCATGCGTTCATCATGTGTTCATCATGCGTTCATCATGCGTTCATCATGTGTTCATCATGCGTTCATCATGTGTTCATCATGCGTTCATCATGTGTTCATCATGCGTTCATCATGTGTTCATCATGTGTTCATCATGTGTTCATCATGCGTTCATCATGCGTTCATCATGCGTTCATCATGTGTTCATCATGCGTTCATCATGCGTTCATCATGCGTTCATCATGCGTTCATCATGTGTTCATCATGCGTTCATCATGCGTTCATCATGCGTTCATCATGTGTTCATCATGTGTTCATCATGCGTTCATCATGCGTTCATCATGCGTTCATCATGCGTTCATCATGTGTTCATCATGCGTTCATCATGTGTTCATCATGCGTTCATCATGCGTTCATCATGTGTTCATCATGCGTTCATCATGTGTTCATCATGTGTTCATCATGCGTTCATCATGTGTTCATCATGCGTTCATCATGTGTTCATCATGCGTTCATCATGTGTTCATCATGTGTTCATCATGTGTTCATCATGCGTTCATCATGTGTTCATCATGCGTTCATCATGTGTTCATCATGTGTTCATCATGCGTTCATCATGTGTTCATCATGCGTTCATCATGTGTTCATCATGTGTTCATCATGCGTTCATCATGTGTTCATCATGCGTTCATCATGTGTTCATCATGCCTTCATCATGTGTTCATCATGCGTTCATCATGCGTTCATCATGTGTTCATCATGCGTTCATCATGTGTTCATCATGTGTTCATCATGCGTTCATCATGTGTTCATCATGTGTTCATCATGCGTTCATCATGTGTTCATCATGCCTTCATCATGTGTTCATCATGCGTTCATCATGCGTTCATCATGTGTTCATCATGCGTTCATCATGTGTTCATCATGCGTTCATCATGCGTTCATCATGTGTTCATCATGTGTTCATCATGCATTCATCATGTGTTCATCATGTGTTCATCATGCGTTCATCATGTGTTCATCATGTGTTCATCATGTGTTCATCATGCGTTCATCATGCGTTCATCATGTGTTCATCATGCGTTCATCATGTGTTCATCATGCGTTCATCATGTGTTCATCATGCGTTCATCATGTGTTCATCATGCGTTCATCATGTGTTCATCATGTGTTCATCATGCGTTCATCATGTGTTCATCATGCGTTCATCATGTGTTCATCATGCGTTCATCATGTGTTAAACGAACCACATCTCATCTCATCTGCGTTAACGTGTTTTTACACAGATATTCAGCCAGAATGTTTAACTGAGGATGTTTTTCTACTCAACATCAGCCTCCTAAACTCAAACCAGGTGTGATGAACCGATGTTACCTTGTCTTCTTTACGAGCTTGTCTCCATCACCTGCTGCAGAAACAGCTGCTGCGTTCTCAGAAACAGGGATCCGCGCAGCAAACCGGAAATTAATCTGCATGTTTCCAGTACAGACTTGGACACGTTAGTCGAAAGATTTGTGCAATAATCAGATTTTTATTTTACTTCCACAAAATGCAAGTTCTAGATTAGAAATGACAGAAAAGGGGATGCTTGGCATCATATTTAAAAGCCGCCGCTCATTAATTAGGCCGTCATTTTTTAAGTCGGGCAGTTCAAGTGACGGTGGGAGGCTCGCTAGCTTTTGCACACATGCACAGTGGGCATTATTTTACTCCAACAATCCAAGTGGCTGTGTACATCGGAATGATGATTAGACAAAACCACCAATTGCAATGAGATTGTAATTTCATTCCGATCGGGCCGAATCGGATCAGAACATTCTAACTGACATGTTTACATGCAGGATTTTTGATCTGATTGGGCGTTTAATCCGATTAAATGTGCGCATGTTTTCTCCAGAATTCTCAGTCCTCTCTCTCCCATTCAATAGAACTGATGAAATCTTTTTCAAGAGTTTCAGATTACTCTATAAACTGGTTAAAATCCACAGTTCTACCAATTAATTTCTCTTTTGTCAATTTGCTTAATACACAATTGGAGTCAGGGAACATCAATTACCTGGGAATTAATATCTCTCCCAAGTTAGCAGATCTAACCAAACTAAACTACATCCCACTTTTAAAGAACGTGGAAGATGATCTTGCAAGATGGAAATCCTTACCAATATCACTCATGGGGAGGGTTGCTACAATTAAAATGATGGTCTTACCCAGAATAAATTACTTATTCTCGATGATCCCAAACAAACCACCAGCTGACTGGTTTAAATCTCTGGACTCCTCAATTACCAAATTCCTTTGGCAGGATAAACCTCCACGAATTAGCTTAAAAATGCTTCAGAAGACCAAAGACAAAGGAGGACTGGATTTACCCAACTTTTATTATTATTTCTTAGCCAACAGGCTGCAATATATACCAAGATGGTTGCAAGATAACCCACTAGACGAGTCCTGGTTAGATATAGAACAGACACTTTGCAATATGATAGAGCTTTCAGACTTACCATTTATTAGCTCAAGCATAAGAAAACATGAAGGCTTCAAAAGTATTAGTATCAGCACCTCTCTGACAGCATGGTGGGAGTATCTTAAAATGACAGAGTCTTCACTAGTACCATGCAGACGCACACCTATCTGGAATAATCCTGATATTTTGCAAAATAACAAAATGATGAACCTTCCGGACTGGAAAAATAAAGGAATCCTATACCTGGAACACATATATGAAGGATTGGACTTCATCCCATTTAATAGAATAGTCTCCCAATTTGGAATGGATAAGAATAGCTTTTTAGAATATCACCAAATTAAATCTGTAGTCAAACAAAAATTTAAGCTCAATAAAATAGAATTACAAACACCACCAAGGGTATTAGACTTTTATAATCTCAACCCCCCAAACTACTGTCTAAAGTATATAAGACACTGTCCAAAATAGACGATAGAATAGTAATCCCTATTGAAAAATGGGAGGTGGATCTATCAGTCAGCTTTGACCAGAACTTCTGGTCCCAAACTTGTTTAAAAACTTTTAAAATGATCAGACACTCCAATTTACATCTTAGGTGTGTTCTTGCTGTGTCTTTCTAAATCCATGCTTTCGTTCTTTTTTAAACACAGAAACAGTTTTGTTTACCTGTTTGTAGCTACAGTTTCGCCGATGGCTGCCAGCTTCTTCAGGCTGACGCTGATGGTGGCGCGTCACTTCCTTCTCCGTTTATCTGCGGGCAGCAGAGGACGTTGTCGCCCTCTACTGCCCGCTCTCCCCTCTCCGATGATGCAGTCCCATGCGTGGTCCAGCGTGTAAACTCCGTCGTCCCTGTTCATGGTCCCACATCCACGTCTCCTTATCTCGACAGCTTCCTTGATCCATCTTTTGTATTTTGTAGATTTTCATCATCTACCGGCCAACTTGGCCGGTGAGTAAAAAATTTAATTTCGGACCCTGGGTGATAGGTTGAATTTCTTCAACTGCCTCAGGAAGTACATCCTCTGCTGGGCCTTTTTTCTGATGGTGGTGATGGTGGGCTCCCATTTGAGGTCCTGGGTGATGGTGGTGCCCAGGAAGCAACATGAGTCCACCATCGTGATGGGAGTGTCAGACAGGTTTAAGGGGGCGATGGGGTGTGTGTGTTTCCTAAAGTCCACAACAACCTCCGCTGTCTTCTGGGTGTTTAGCACCAGGTTGTTGTGGCTGCACCAGGACACCAGACGTTCAGCCTCCATTCTGTAAGCGGACTCATCCTCATTAGAGATGAGTCCGATGATGGTGGTGTCGTCAGCAAACTTAATTAGTTTGACAGACTCATGCTTGGAGGTGCAGCTGTTGGTGTACAGGGAGAAGAGCAGAGGGGAAAGAACACAGCCCTGTGGTGCGCCGGTGCTGATGGTCCGTTGGTCCGAGACATTCTTCCCCAGCCTGACTTGTTGTTTCCTGTCTGTCAGGAAGTCAGTGATCCACCTGCAGATGGAGTCAGGCACGTTCATCTGGGACATTTTGTCTTGGAGGAGGTCTGGCAGGATTGTGTTGAATGCAGAGCTGAAGTCCACGGACAATATCCTGGCGTAGGTACCTGGGGAGTCCAGATGCTGCAGGATGAATTGTAGAGCCATGTTGATTGCGTCATCTACAGACCTGTTTGCTCTGTATGCAAACTGCATGGGGTCCAGGAGGGGGGCTGTGAGGGTTTTGAGGTGGGGGAGAACTAGGTGCTCAAATGACTTCATGACCACAGATGTCAGAGCCACAGGTCTGTAGTCATTCAGTCCAGTGGTTCTTGGTTTCTTGGGGACAGGGACTATGGTGGAGATCTTGAAGCAGGCAGGCACATGAGATTCCTCCAGTGAGGAGTTGAAGATGCTCGTAAACACTGGGGCCAGCTCTTCAGCACAGTGCTTTAGAGTGGCAGGAGCCATGCCATCAGGGCCCGGGGCTTTTCGTGTGTTAAGAGACCCGGTGGCTGCCTGGTGGGGTCTGGGTCCCTGGGCTCTGCTGGGTCCACGGTGGGGGTGGCCGCCCCTGGGTCCCGGGTAGCTGGGTCCTGGGCTTGGCCGGCTAGGGGGTGGGAGGCTGCGGGCGGGCCTGTGGGCTTGCCGCTGATATCTCCAGGGACTCTGCCGGCCGCTGGTTGTGGCCCCCCTGGGGCGATCCTCTGTGCCTCTCGAGGGGGGCGGGGGGCCTTTCTGGTTGCAGTCTCCTTGGGGTTCCTGTCTTCTGGGGCAGCGCTTGCATCTCTTGGACTTGGAGCTCTCTCCATCTCCTACGCATCTTTGGGGGGCGGATCTGTGGTCCCTCACACTCTCTATTGGACGCTCCTATAGAGAAACCTTACATAAACAAGCGCGTGTACACACACAGGTGCTCACATGGTGCTCTCAAAAGTATGGGCTTGGGCACGTTCAACACATGTCTTAAGGCTGTGGTTGGCACTAAATGCACTGTGATTTATTATCGTGTGATTCTTCAGTAAAACAATGTTGATTTTATATTTCATCATCAGGTTGACGCAGTGATAGCTTGCTCCTGATGTATTGTTGTGTGTCCCATTTTTTTCCTTCTCTTCTCTTTCTGCAGATCTAGAAGCAGACTCTTGTTCATTATTGTTTATTTTTGTGGAACCCCCCCCCCTCTCCCCACCTTTTCTTTTCCTTTCTCTTTCACCTCTGTCTCCGTGTCTGGTCGGAATTACAAAGCATTCAACAACAATAACAATAAAGTTTTAAGTCTCAGGCGTGACATTAAAAGCAAACGCTTTGATTCTCCACCTGAGAGTAAATCTGTAAGGCTTGTCACCAGCATTCAGACATCAATTCTGCTTGCTTCACAGCCAGACAGGACACGGTAAAAAAAAAATAAAATAAATAAATGTGCGCATGTAAACATGGCTAGTGATTACTGATCCATGTGAAACTGGATCGTATCCATTCAGCATGCGGTCAAGGCTTCAGACCCTCTCTCAGTAGCAGCTGTAGCCCTGCTCTGGTTTTTCCTTCATTGTGTTTCTTAACCCTGGTTCTCAGCTCCCCCTGTCCTACATGTTTTAGGTGTTTCCCTGCTGCCACACACCTGGTCTAAATGAGTGAGTGATTAACAGGTTTCTGCAGCACGTGATGTCATTTTGAGAAGGCAGTGCAATTATATAAATCAAGTGGGCTGAAGCAGAGACATGGAAGACAAGCTTGATTTAAGCTGGTTTGGTATTGATTTAGGTAAGAATGGGCCATATGGCCTTAAATCTATATGACAATATTTTCTCCTCTTCTGTTTGTTTATTTATGTCAGAATGCCTGTTTTTACATTCTCACACACTTTATCTCACGCAGAACTCTAAAAATTATTATGTAATTTTCAAAACCTATTTTAAAAACACAAAACCTTTTATGTTGTCTTCTTACAATGCAACACAAAAATCCTCCTAATATGAATAAAGATGAAGATATTTATATAAAACACAAGCTAAATGTGATGAAAACACATTTATGAATAAAAATGTAAAAGCAGAAATAACATTTCTTCCTGATTCCTTTAATCACTTTCATCTTTTCATTTTATGATAGAAGTTAAGTTTTATTGTGTGCTGAAGGTATAAACACCGTTTACGTTGATTAAAGTTAACGAGCTGTTGACTTTGCTGTCACCAGAATTGTTACCGAGCATCCTCAACATCAGACTCCTGAGAGACCCAAATTAGGTTCGTATAACCGAGGCTACCCTGTGTTTAGTACACCGTAATCCACGCGCTGCTGCAGGAGCCTCTCCAAAGCGGACAGTTTGACAACATTCATGCACAGACGCGGTTGTCCTAGTGGATAACTGATAATATGATAACAATATATTACTGTGCATGACTTTATTTGAGTATTCATTAAGCATAACACATCCCAGGGCGAGTATTGTCATCCGTGTCCCCCTGTAATGTGGTCACGGACCTTTGGGGGTTACGCGCACCCCTGGTTGGGAATCACTGCTCTAAGGTTTGGTTTACAGGCAGCAGACATGCTGTGGCACTGTCATGGTTTGTGGGAAAGAGCCTAACCCAAGACATGCAGAATCACAACAGAACACCGAATGAGGGTAAAATAATATATTTATTTTAAAGGGGGGGGGAACAGACGGCGCACTGGGAAGTCCAGTTGTGTAGTGTAGATAATCTACATACTAGGATTTAATGCAGTTTGCTATCAGCTTTGTTAGATCCTGAGAAAGATCAGACACATTAGCATATGAAGCTTGTATCATGTATCAATATCCAGGATATTTATACAGTCGATAGAAGTTCATACACCAACCTGCTTGGTCTATATTTAATCCAGAGATTAATATTTAATTCAAGAAATGTAATAGCAAAAGTTTATTAAACAGAAGACTTAATGGAATCTTTGCTTGTTCAATAATCAAATATACACAATTCTGTGTTTTATTTCAAAGAAGAGTCATTAAGAATTTATTACTAACAATTTTAAAGATGACAATTTATAACAGCTTTGATATTAAAACTTGGTATTAAAAGCAAACCTGTGTCTGAATGGAAACTAAAGTGGAATGTGTGTGTTGGATGCGTGGACGGATCTCAGAAGATTTCTTTCAGAGAGAGGAACACGTTCTGGGTGGAAAGTTGTTTTGCAGCTAACTGAGTTGTTTCTTAGAGAGAACAGCATCGGATGCAATCTGTGTTCCACCTAACCCAGTTAGACAACCCTCTGTGTGGATCCGGAGGTCAAAGGGAGGATGTTGTAAGCCTCTGGGTACCCGGTCCGGTAGGGGAGACCCGAGTGGTATCGACTCTCGCAGGGTACACATGTGTGGAGCTTGCGTCTGGCTTAACTCTGAAGGAGTTTTGCGTCAGCTGTTTACAGGTGGCGGTCTTTTTGGAGCGATTCTATCGGCGTGACAGACCAGCTTAGTGAGGCTTCGGGCGGCCGACCCTCGTCCTCTGGGATGACTCTTGTCACCACAGAGAGCATCTGGTTGGTTCAAGAACTGAAGTTGAACTGAGGAGTTTTTGGTTTTATTAAAACCTCAGAGCACGCCCTCTCAGGGACAGAAAGCTTGTTGACAGAAGTTCGGCCAGGACAGCGTAACCTAGCTGGGGAAGTGTGACCTTTGGGTCACAAATGAGGCCATTCATGCCGCTACATTTTAAACTGAAGGCGCACTGGGATGTCCAGTGGGATTGGGAACGGGAGCACAGCGTCTGGAGAGGGTAGAGCAAACACAGGTGAGTCCTGGGAGTCTTAACTAGGAAGGTGCAGAGAAAAGACTCACTGGGAGTTGGGGGGAAACACTGGTGTGAGGGGGGCAGGTTGAGAGCCGGGGTGTATCCAAGTGGGGGGGTGGGGGGGGGGGGGGGGGGGGGGGTCCAGGAGAGGGAGCTTGAGGCGAGCAGGAGAGCGGGTCGGTCAGGGTGAACGGAGAACGTGTCTGAGCGCCGTTCGGGAATCCTATGGAGCACGAGTGAAGAATCCTGGGGTGTAGCAGTATCCTGAGGTGTCGGGGGAAAAACCTGAAGGCAGGTAATCACAAACATCCACAATCACGAGAGTAGAAAAACTCTAGAGTCTCAAACACCTCGAAGACACGACGAGGGCTGGAAACTACCAAGCTGTAGCAATCATCCGGCGTCGAGCTGTGTTCTGCATGTGTGTGTGTGTGTGTGTGTGTGTGTGTGTGCATGTTTATGCAGCATTAAGGATTGGCTACATGTATTAAATGATCATTAAGATGTGATATTCCATGTAAATAAGAAAAATCAATTTGATTGGTCTTTGAATGTTTAATCTAATCTTCCTTTAGTTTCTTTGACTATTCAGGAAACACATACTTCATATTAATTAGACAGAATCAAGAATATAGTTTATTAAATGACTTTAATTGTATTTTCCTAAACAAAATGATTACACAAGACAAAGCATAAATGAAATGATGGTTGTACAGGGTGACAGATGATGGAATGGAAGCAAAATGTTTTTGCAGAACCTTGTGAGTAATCTGAGATTGAATTTGTGGAGTCTGGCTAGTAAAAGCAACCCGGCTGTGTGGTTTGATAAGCTAAACTTTATTTATAAAACCATCTGACACCAGTGTGCGGAGTCTACAATACCACTGTGTGTGTGTTGCTCCCGGCGGTCTGAAGGACAGGCAGCCAGAGTGGTGAGTTCACCAGACATCGAGACCACGAGAACCCAAAGAGTAGTAGCTCCCTTGGAAGTGTTGCAGAGAGGCTTTGACCTTGAGGTCAAAAGAGAGGATGGTTCCAAATGCTTGCTCACGTCTGGCCAAACAAGGAGGCAGATGGAGAACTACTAGATTAGGAAGGGAGTCCTGTGTATATTAAATGTTGCTTACCAATTCTAGACAAATCAGAATTTGACACCTCAGAAATAACCTTCATTGAGATTCTCAGAGGTTAACTCTCAGTGTGAAGCAAAAATGTTAAACATTATTAATAATCGTATTATAATGTGTATGAGAATACTGATGGATGAACTTGTTAATATAACAAATACTGATCTGGTGTCGTTTAAGATCTGAAATGAATCATTGCAGGAAAAACATTCATTTGAACACATCATTGATTAATGCACACATTATTCAGACACTTTAGGATTCAATAAGAGATGATTAAATGGCACATGGACAGCAGCAGCTCAGGAGGTTGAGCAGGTTGTCCAGTAATCTGAAGGTTGCAAGTTCGATCCCAGCTCCGACCAGAGAATTCTGCTGTTGTGTCCTTGGGTAAGACACTTAACCCACCTTGCCTGCTGGTGGTGGTCAGAAGGACCTGTGGCGCCTGTGTTCAGCAGGCCCGCCTCTGTCAGTGCGCCCCAGGGCAGCTGTGGCTGTATTCAGAGTGAACGTAAAGTCTTGTCTTCTGCATGAGACCTTGAGCAGAGATATCATGACTTCCTTGTTCGGTAAAAAGCAGTGCTTTCTTGTTTGGAGGCCAGAGAGATGGACTGCTTGTGTCTGCAAATTAAAAGTTAATTTCTGGTCATTTTGTGTGTGTGTGTGTGTGTGTGTGTGTGTGTGTGTGTGTGTGTATTAAAGAAAATGTAACTTTCAAAACCTATTTTAAAAATACAAAACCTTTCAAGTAGTTTTTATGTTGTGTTATGATTCATTCTTCTTACAATGCAACACAGCAATCCTCATAAAATGAATAAAGACAAAGACATTCAAATGCCATGGGCTCACTACTCGTGGGAAGGGCCAAAGGGGTCAGATGCAGTGTGTGACGGGTGGTAGTCGAGGGCGGGGACCTTGGCGGTCTGATCCTCGGCTACAGAAGCTGGCTCTTGGCAGATGGAATGTCACCTCTCTGGTGGGGGAGGAGCCTGAGTTGGTGTGTGAGGTTGAGAGGTTCCGACTAGATATAGTCGGACTCACCTCAACGCATGGCTCTGGTTCTGGAACCGGTTTCCTTGAGAGGAGTTGGACTTTCTACCACTCTGGAGTTGCTCCCACTGAGAGGCACCGAGCAGGGGTGGGTTGCCCCCCATCTTGGTGCCTGTACGTTGGGGTTTACCCCAGTGAATGAGAGGGTAGCCTCCCTCCACCTACGTGTGGGGGACGGGTTCTGACTGCGGTCTGTGCTTATGCACCAAACTACAGTTCAGACTACCCACCCTTTTTGGAGACCTTGGAGGGGGTGCTGGAGAGCGCTCCTTCTGGTGACTCCCTTGTTCTGCTGGGGGACTTTAACGCTCACGTGGGCAACGACAGTGAGACCTGGAGAGGTGTGGTTGGGAGGAACGGCCCCCCTGATCTGAATTTGAGTGTTTTTTTGTTATTGGACTTCTGTGCCAGCCATGGATTGTCCATAATGAACACCATGTTCAGACATAAAGGTGTCCACATGTGCACTTGGCACCAGGATACCTTAGGCCGCGGTTTGATGATCGACTTTGTTGTTGTTTCATCTGACCTGCGGCCGCATGTCTTGGACACTCGGGTGAAGAGAGGGGCGGAGCTGTCAACTGACCACTACCTGGTGGTGAGTTGGCTCAGATGGTGGGGGAGGATGCCAGTTAGACCAGGCAGGCCCAAACGCATTGCGAGGGTCTGCTGGAAACATCTGGCAGAGTCTCCAGTCAGAAGGAGCTTCAATTCCCACCTCCGACAGAACTTCCAAAATGTTCCGGGGGAGGCGGGGGACATTGAGTCTGAATGGACCCTGTTCCGTGCCTCCATTGTTGAGGCGGCCGACTGGAGCTGTGGTCGCAGGATCGTCAGTGCCTGTCGTAGTGGCAACCCCCGAACCCGCTGGTGGATACCGGCGGTTAGGAATGCTGTCAAGCTGAAGAAAGAGTCCTGTCAGGTCTTTTTGGCCTGTGGGACTCAAGAGGCAGCTGACGGGTACCAGCAGTCCAAGCGGAACACGGCTCGGGTGGTCGCCGAGGCAAAAACCCGGGCATGGGAGGAGTTCGGTGAGACCATGGAGCAAGACTTCTGTACGGCTTCGAGGAGATTTTGGTCCAACATCCGGTGGGGGAAAGCAGTGTGCTACCAACGCCATCTATAGTGGGGACGGTGTGCTGTTGACCTCTACTCAGGACGCTGTGGATCGGTGGGCAGAATACTTCGAAGACCTCCTCAATCCCACCGACACGTCTTCCAGTGAGGAAGCAGAGTCTGGGGACTTTGGGTTGGCCTCTCAGATCTCTGGTGCTGAGGTCACTGAGGGGGTTAAAAAGCTCCTCTGTGGCAAGGCCCCAGGGGTGGATGAGATCCATCCGGAGTTCCTTAAGGCTCTGGATGTTGTGGGGCGGTGTTGGCTGACGCGGCTCTGCAGTATCGCGTGGACATCAGGGGCAGTTCCACTGGACTGGCAGACCAGGGTGGTGGTCCTCTTATTTAAAAAGGGGGACCGCAGGGTGTGTTCCAACTACAGGTGGATCACACTCCTGAGCCTTCCTGGTAAGGTCTATTCAGGGTTCTGGAGAGGAGGGCCCATCGGATTGTTGAACCTCAGATTCAGGAGAAGCAATGTGGTTTTGGTCCTGGCCGTGGAACACTGGACCAGCTCTATACCCTTAGGGGGATCCTGGAGGGTGCGTGGGAATTTGCCCAACCAGTCTACATGTGTTTTGTGGAGTTGGAGAAGGCGTCCGACCGCTTCCCTCGGAGGGGCCCTGTGGGGGGTACTCCGGGAGTATGGGGTACCAGGCCCTCTGATACGGGCTGTTAGGTCCCTGTATGACCGGTGTCAGAGCTTGGTCCGCATTGCTGACAGTAAGTCGGACTCGTTCCCAGTGAGAGTTGGACTCCACAACATTTATGGACAGGATTTCTAGGCGCAGCCAAGGTGTGGAGGGCATCCGTTTTGGTGGCCTGAGGATCAGGTCTCTGCTTTTTGCAGATGATGTGGTCCTGTTGGCTTCATCAGAACGTGATCTTCAGCTTTCGCTGGAGCGGTTCGCAGCCGAGTGTGAAGCAGTTGGGATGAGAATCAGCTCCTCTAAATCTGAGAACATGGTCTTGATTCGGAAAAGGGTAGAATGCCTTCTCCGGGTCAGGGATGAGGTCCTGCCCCAAGTGGAGGAGCGCAGGGTGCTCTGACCAGTGAGCTGTCACTCCCTTGCTGGGTCTGTTTTGTGTCGGCTCTGTACGTTTGTGTTGGGTTGGAACAACCGTAATCTAAGCTGAGAGTGACCTGATGCTAAGCTGGGAGCTGCTCTGACCAGTGAGCTGTCTCTCCCTCATTGGGTTTTGTGTTTTGACTGTGGTAACAAAACTTTTTGGACGTGGTGGACCTGTTTTATTTGTCTTCTCTTTTCTTTTCCTCCCCAAAGCTTTGTTAGTTTGGTTTTGTTAGATTCCCCAGCTTTGGGAAGGAAGTTTTGTTATCATTATTTGTTATTTTAAATAAACCCGAGCATTCCTGCTACTGGAAACCTGGTTTTAAGGCTGTGCTATTTTCCTATCTATCTCCTCGAGCCCTCCATCCTTAAGATGGGTTGTAACATGTGTGTGTGTGTGTGTGAGTGTTTTCTCCTTCACATTAGTGAAACTAACATCTGAGTTAATGTGGATTCTTCTCTCTTTATTATTAAGTGTTTTTGGGGCAACAGTATTGAGACGAGGCAGTGAGGGACTTCTGACATGTTTCAGCCGTCAAAAGCCTCGCACCTCTGAAGGGCTTCATAAATGTGCAGCTGTCCGTGTCCTTGACTCAGATCTGTTCTTGTGCGTGCAGGATTCTGGCCACGGTGGGAGCGGACTTTGATCTGAGAACGCTCAGAGCGGTGAGAGTATTGCGACCCCTGAAACTCGTCTCTGGCATTCCAAGTAAGCCTTCACATAACATTACCTCTGATGATAATAGCAGGAAGTGAGCGTGGATGTTAGCATTCATTACCTGAGCTGGTATTTGACCTCTTATTTGTTATGAGGAGTAGCAGCTGAGATGTTGTAAGACCAGTTTAACTTTTACTAGGTTGACCAGGTTACTTATTTGCCTTCATAAGCCGAATGCTTTCATAACTTTAGAATAATACAATGATCATGGCACAACCATCCAGAAAGGTTGCTTTTCAAGGTAAAGTTTAGAATTGTCTGCTGCTGCTTTTCACATTCAAAGATGTTTTTCTGTTGTTTCATCTCATCAGTGTTCAAAGGTGTGCTTGTCTGTTTTCACTCAGGTCTTCAGGTGGTATTAAAGTCCATTATGAAAGCCATGGTACCTCTGCTCCAGATCGGCCTGCTGCTCTTCTTTGCCATCCTCATGTTTGCGATCATCGGTCTGGACTTCTACATGGGCAGGTTCCATCAGACGTGCTTCTGGGTGGGCACAGGTAAACAAGATGCTGTCCTCACATTATTTCATAAACAGGAATGACCTTCATTAGTCACCAAGCTCCTGAACAGCTGTTATCAGCGCAGCCTGGAAAGCTTCCTTACCTATTGTTGCACTGTGGGGTACTCTGGCTGCACAGAGGAAGAACACAAAGACCTGCAACGGCTTGTGAAGACAGCTGAGGATTGTTTCTCCACTCAGGCCGGCTCCTCATAGGGGCCTCTAAAATCCTACAGGACCCCTCACATTTCAGGAACCCCCTCGTCATCACACTCATCACACAAACGACGATCTGGCATAGCGCGTCGCCTCCACATCGGTAACAAGCGCTTGGTCACCCATAGTCAGTTTTCAACGCTTTGGGTGTGAGAATGTGTTGGCATGGGAGGCACTGCAGCAATGTTGTTCATCTCATGGATGAACAATCCCTAAATTCTCCACTTCATAGTAACACTGATTATTTATTACCAAGGAGAAAATGCACTGGGTTTTACCCTATTACATTTAAATTTCATGGTTAAACAGTACATGTTAAAATCTAAGCTCAGCTCGGCAGTGACCTAAAATACATAAATATAATTTTACTTACCGGAAAAAATGAAGTGGAGACTCCTTGGACGCTCTATTAGTGCAATTAATGCCACAGCAAGTCATTTTGTCCAACAATTGCACAAATAATATCCAAACAAGAATACACAAACGCTACAACGAATGGTCTAAGTTGAGAGACTGAAAATCCCGGAACAGTTTCCAGGCCAGACCGAGGCTCTACTGAGGCCTTTCCCCGGAGCTAGCTCTGTGGTCACGTGGGTCTGATGCTCATTAATTATACAGAATTTTAGGCTTTTAATACACTTAAACAGAAGAGTGAGAAAAACATTCACCCCCCTCAGAGTTGTCATGAGTGTAAACTAGATCATTTAAACCAAAAACATGTTCTGGTACCAGGCTGTAAACATGTTTATTTCTGCTGTGAAATTGTTTTTTTTAACATGGGAGTTAGTGAGGATTTGCTCACTTCTGACACCAGCCCCTAGTGGATGAGGGTGGAACTGCAATTTGTGGTACCTCCGGGTTGGCCTCAATTTTTGAGCCGCATTGTGGGGGCTTGGTCGGAACATAAAACAGGGAAAATAACCTGAACATGCAGCTCTGGCAGCTGTGGAGTTGGGCTCGGCTCTGGACGGTACACCCCACCCCCACCCCCGCGCTGGCTATGCCGCCGCCGTAACACAGAGGGAAACCCCGGATGTAAAAAAAAAGTTACACAACTGATGCTGGATCAGCCAAAACCACCAAAACCGCAGCTTTGACGGTCACGTGATCGTGCTGTTTGAAATCGGTCCGAAACAGATAGACCGTTCGGCCCAACACAGAAGTTCTTACTTGATCTGACCACTCCAGAGGCTGAATGGTGTAAAAAGCAGGAATTTGTACCAAACTATACAGTCATCATGATTTAGTGTTCAAGAAAGGTGTTCAGGTGCAAAGTGTTCACATCTGATCTATATTATATTTTCCATCACCTGGAGTCACAAACAAGAAACTCATGTACCTGTGGTATTATGTACCTGTGGTATTATGTACCTGTGGTATTATGTACCTGTGGTATCATGTTCCTGTGGTATCATGTACCTGTGGGATCATGTACCTGTGGTATCACGTACCTGTGGTATTATGTACCTGTGGTATTATGTACCTGTGGTATCATGTACCTGTGGTATTATGTACCTGTGGTATTATGTACCTGTGGTATTATGTACCTGTGGTATCACGTACCTGTGGTATCACGTACCTGTGGTATTATGTACCTGTGGTATTATGTACCTGTGGTATCATGTACCTGTGGTATTATGTACCTGTGGTATCATGTACCTGTGGTATCATGTACCTGTGGTATTATGTACCTGTGGTATTAGGTACCTGTGGTATCATGTACCTGTGGTATTATGTACCTGTGGTATTATGTACCTGTGGTATTATGTACCTGTGGTATCATGTACCTGTGGTATCATGTTCCTGTGGGATCATGTACCTGTGGTATTAGGTTCCTGTGGTATCATGTACCTGTGGTATTATGTACCTGTGGGATCATGTACCTGTGGTATCATGTACCTGTGGTATCATGTACCTGTGGTATTATGTACCTGTGGTATCACGTACCTGTGGTATCATGTACCTGTGGTATCACGTACCTGTGGTATTATGTACCTGTGGTATTATGTACCTGTGGTATCACGTACCTGTGGTATTATGTACCTGTGGTATCACGTACCTGTGGTATTATGTACCTGTGGTATTATGTACCTGTGGTATTATGTACCTGTGGTATCATGTACCTGTGGTATTATGTACATGTGGTATTAGGTACCTGTGGTATCATGTATCTGTGGTATTATGTACCTGTGGTATTATGTACCTGTGGTATTATGTACCTGTGGTATTATGTACCTGTGGTATCATGTACCTGTGGTATCATGTACCTGTGGTATTATGTACCTGTGGTATTAGGTACCTGTGGTATCATGTATCTGTGGTATTATGTACCTGTGGTATTATGTACCTGTGGTATCATGTACCTGTGGTATCATGTACCTGTGGGATCATGTACCTGTGGTATTATGTACCTGTGGTATTATGTACCTGTGGTATCATGTACCTGTGGTATCATGTACCTGTGGTATTATGTACCTGTGGTATCATGTACCTGTGGTATTATGTACCTGTGGTATTATGTTCCTGTGGTATCATGTACCTGTGGTATTATGTACCTGTGGTATTATGTACCTGTGGTATTAGGTACCTGTGGTATCACGTACCTGTGGTATTATGTACCTGTGGTATCATGTACCTGTGGTATTATGTACCTGTGGTATTATGTACCTGTGGTATCACGTACCTGTGGTATTATGTACCTGTGGTATCATGTACCTGTGGTATCATGTACCTGTGGTATCATGTACCTGTGGTATCATGTACCTGTGGTATTATGTACCTGTGGTATCATGTACCTGTGGTATTATGTTCCTGTGGTATTATGTACCTGTGGTATCATGTACCTGTGGTATTATGTACCTGTGGTATCATGTACCTGTGGTATCATGTACCTGTGGTATCATGTACCTGTGGTATTATGTACCTGTGGTATTATGTACCTGTGGTATCATGTACCTGTGGTATTATGTACCTGTGGTATTATGTACCTGTGGTATCATGTACCTGTGGTATCATGTACCTGTGGTATTATGTACCTGTGGTATCATGTACCTGTGGTATTATGTACCTGTGGTATCATGTACCTGTGGTATTATGTACCTGTGGTATTATGTACCTGTGGTATCATGTACCTGTGGTATCATGTACCTGTGGTATCATGTACCGGTGGTATTATGTACCTGTGGTATCATGTACCTGTGGTATCATGTACCTGTGGTATCATGTACCTGTGGTATTATGTACCTGTGGTATCATGTACCTGTGGTATCATGTACCTGTGGTATCATGTACCTGTGGTATCATGTACCTGTGGTATTATTTACCTGTGGTATTATGTACCTGTGGTATCATGTACCTGTGGTATCATGTACCTGTGGTATCATGTACCTGTGGTATTATGTACCTGTGGTATTATGTACATGTGGTATCATGTACCTGTGGTATCACGTACCTGTGGTATTATGTACCTGTGGTATTATGTACCTGTGGTATCACGTACCTGTGGTATTATGTACCTGTGGTATCACGTACCTGTGGTATTATGTACCTGTGGTATCACGTACCTGTGGTATTATGTACCTGTGGTATTATGTACCTGTGGTATCATGTACCTGTGGGATCATGTACCTGTGGTATTATGTACCTGTGGTATTAGGTACCTGTGGTATCATGTACCTGTGGTATCATGTACCTGTGGTATTATGTACCTGTGGTATTATGTACCTGTGGTATAATGTACCTGTGGTATTATGTACCTGTGGTATTATGTACCTGTGGTATCATGTACCTGTGGTATCATGTACCTGTGGGATCATGTACCTGTGGTATTATGTACCTGTGGTATTATGTACCTGTGGTATCATGTACCTGTGGTATCATGCACCTGTGGTATTATGTACCTGTGGTATCATGTACCTGTGGTATTATGTACCTGTGGTATTATGTTCCTGTGGTATCATGTACCTGTGGTATTATGTACCAGTGGTATTATGTACCTGTGGTATTATGTACCTGTGGTATCACGTACCTGTGGTATTATGTACCTGTGGTATCATGTACCTGTGGTATTATGTACCTGTGGTATTATGTACCTGTGGTATTATGTACCTGTGGTATCACGTACCTGTGGTATTATGTACCTGTGGTATCATGTACCTGTGGTATCATGTACCTGTGGTATCATGTACCTGTGGTATCATGTACCTGTGGTATTATGTACCTGTGGTATCATGTACCTGTGGTATTATGTACCTGTGGTATTATGTACCTGTGGTATCATGTACATGTGGTATCATGTACCTGTGGTATTATGTACCTGTGGTATTATCTACCTGTGGTATCATGTACCTGTGGTATCATGTACCTGTGGTATTATGTACCTGTGGTATTATGTACCTGTGGTATCATGTACCTGTGGTATTATGTACCTGTGGTATCACATACCTGTGGTATTATGTACCTGTGGTATTATGTACCTGTGGTATCATGTACCTGTGGTATCATGTACCTGTGGTATTATGTACCTGTGGTATTAGGTACCTGTGGTATCATGTACCTGTGGTATTATGTACCTGTGGTATTATGTACCTGTGGTATTATGTACCTGTGGTATAATGTACCTGTGGTATTATGTACCTGTGGTATTATGTACCTGTGGTATCATGTACCTGTGGTATCATGTACCTGTGGGATCATGTACCTGTGGTATTATGTACCTGTGGTATTATGTACCTGTGGTATCATGTACCTGTGGTATCATGTACCTGTGGTATTATGTACCTGTGGTATCATGTACCTGTGGTATTATGTACCTGTGGTATTATGTTCCTGTGGTATCATGTACCTGTGGTATTATGTACCTGTGGTATTATGTACCTGTGGTATTATGTACCTGTGGTATCACGTACCTGTGGTATTATGTGCCTGTGGGATCATGTACCTGTGGTATTATGTACCTGTGGTATTATGTACCTGTGGTATCACGTACCTGTGGTATTATGTACCTGTGGTATCATGTACCTGTGGTATCATGTACCTGTGGTATTATGTACCTGTGATATCATGTACCTGTGGTATCATGTACCTGTGGTATTATGTACCTGTGGTATTATGTACCTGTGGTATCATGTACCAGTGGTATCATGTACTTGTGGTATTATGTACCTGTGGTATTATGTACCTGTGGTATTATGTACCTGTGGTATTATGTACCTGTGGTATCACGTACCTGTGGTATTATGTACCTGTGGTATCATGTACCTGTGGTATTATGTACCTGTGGTATTATGTACCTGTGGTATCACGTACCTGTGGTATCACGTACCTGTGGTATCATGTACCTCTGGTATCATGTACCTGTGGTATCATGTTCCTGTGGTATTATGTACCTGTGGTATTATGTACCTGTGGTATCATGTACCTGTGGTATTATGTACCTGTGGTATCATGTACCTGTGGTATCATGTACCTGTGGTATTATGTACCTGTGGTATCATGTACCTGTGGTATCATGTACCTGTGGTATTATGTACCTGTGGTATTATGTGCCTGTGGTATCATGTACCTGTGGTATTATGTACCTGTGGTATTATGTACCTGTGGTATCATGTACCTGTGGTATTATGTACCTGTGGTATCATGTACCTGTAGTATTATGTACCTGCGGTATCATGTACCTGCGGTATCATGTACCTGTAGTATTATGTACCTGTGGTATCATGTACCTGTGGTATCATGTACCTGTGGTATCAATGTACCCGTGGTATCATGTACCCGTGGTATTATGTACCTGTGGTATTATGTACCTGTGGTATCATGTACCTGTGGTATCATGTACCTGTGGTATTATGTACCTTTGGTATCATGTACCTGTGGTATTATGTACCTGTGGTATCATGTACCTGTGGTATTATGTACCTGTGGTATCATGTACCGGTGGTATTATGTACCTGTGGTATCATGTACCTGTGGTATTATGTACCTGTGGTATCATGTACCTGTGGTATCATGTACCTGTGGTATCATGTACCTGTGGTATTATGTACCTGTGGTATCATGTACCTGTGGTATTATGTACCTGTGGTATTATGTACCTGTGGTATTATGTACCTGTGGTATCATGTACCTGTGGTATCATGTACCTGTGGTATTATGTACCTGTGGTATCATGTACCTGTGGTATCATGTACCTGTGGTATCACGTACCTGTGGTATTATGTACCTGTGGTATTATGTACCTGTGGTATCACGTACCTGTGGTATTATGTACCTGTGGTATCACGTACCTGTGGTATTATGTACCTGTGGTATCATGTACCTGTGGTATCATGTACCTGTGGTATCATGTACCTGTGGTATTATGTACCTGTGGTATTATGTACCTGTGGTATCATGTACCTGTGGTATCATGTACCTGTGGTATTATGTACCTGTGGTATTATGTACCTGTGGTATCATGTACCTGTGGTATTATGTACCTGTGGTATCACGTACCTGTGGTATTATGTACCTGTGGTATCATGTACCTGTGGTATCATGTACCTGTGGTATTATGTACCTGTGGTATCATGTACCTGTGGTATCATGTACCTGTGGTATTATGTACCTGTGGTATTATGTACCTGTGGTATCATGTACCTGTGGTATTATATACCTGTGGTATTATGTACCTGTGGTATTATGTACCTGTGGTATTATGTACCTGTGGTATAATGTACCTGTGGTATTATGCACCTGTGGTATTATGTACCTGTGGTATCATGTACCTGTGGTATCATGTACCTGTGGGATCATGTACCTGTGGTATTATGTACCTGTGGTATTATGTACCTGTGGTATCATGTACCTGTGGTATCATGTACCTGTGGTATTATGTACCTGTGGTATCATGTACCTGTGGTATTATGTACCTGTGGTATTATGTTCCTGTGGTATCATGTACCTGTGGTATTATGTACCTGTGGTATTATGTACCTGTGGTATTATGTACCTGTGGTATCACGTACCTGTGGTATCATGTACCTGTGGTATCATGTACCTGTGGTATCACGTACCTGTGGTATTATGTACCTGTGGTATCATGTACCTGTGGTATCATGTACCTGTGGTATTATGTACCTGTGGTATCATGTACCTGTGGTATCATGTACCTGTGGTATTATGTACCTGTGGTAATATGTACCCGTTGGTATCATGTACCTGTGGTATCATGTACCTGTGGTATCATGTACCTGTGGTATCATGTACCTGTGGTATCATGTACCTGTGGTATTATGTACCTGTGGTATTATGTACCTGTGGTATCATGTACCTGTGGTATCATGTACCTGTGGTATTATGTACCTGTGGTATTATGTACCTGTGGTATCATGTACCTGTGGTATCATGTACCTGTGGTATCATTTACCTGTGGTATCATGTACCTGTGGTATTATGTACCTGTGGTATCATGTACCTGTGGTATTATGTACCTGTGGTATCATGTACCTGTGGTATTATGTACCTGTGGTATTATGTACCTGTGGTATCACGTACCTGTGGTATCATGTACCTGTGGTATCACGTACCTGTGGTATTATGTACCTGTGGTATTATGTACCTGTGGTATCACGTACCTGTGGTATTATGTACCTGTGGTATCACGTACCTGTGGTATTATGTACCTGTGGTATTATGTACCTGTGGTATTATGTACCTGTGGTATCATGTACCTGTGGTATTATGTACATGTGGTATTAGGTACCTGTGGTATCATGTATCTGTGGTATTATGTACCTGTGGTATTATGTACCTGTGGTATTATGTACCTGTGGTATTATGTACCTGTGGTATCATGTACCTGTGGTATCATGTACCTGTGGTATTATGTACCTGTGGTATTAGGTACCTGTGGTATCATGTATCTGTGGTATTATGTACCTGTGGTATTATGTACCTGTGGTATCATGTACCTGTGGTATCATGTACCTGTGGGATCATGTACCTGTGGTATTATGTACCTGTGGTATTATGTACCTGTGGTATCATGTACCTGTGGTATCATGTACCTGTGGTATTATGTACCTGTGGTATCATGTACCTGTGGTATTATGTACCTGTGGTATTATGTTCCTGTGGTATCATGTACCTGTGGTATTATGTACCTGTGGTATTATGTACCTGTGGTATTAGGTACCTGTGGTATCACGTACCTGTGGTATTATGTACCTGTGGTATCATGTACCTGTGGTATTATGTACCTGTGGTATTATGTACCTGTGGTATCACGTACCTGTGGTATTATGTACCTGTGGTATCATGTACCTGTGGTATCATGTACCTGTGGTATCA
>NC_091757.1:22906557-22939057 GCF_043380555.1 Nothobranchius furzeri
TTGAGCCAGCTTTATAAATGAGCCTGGTGATTACCAGGCCTCTGCAGAGCTTGATCCAGCTGTACAGGTGATTCAGCTATTGAATCAGGTGTGTTGGAAGTGAAACATGCTGGGTAGTGGCCCTCTGGGTGGGACTGGACCCCCCAGCTTGGAGGGACATTTTTGAAAACGGATCTAAAATGCAGTGGGTCAGTGAGAAGTGGTGGAGGCAGACTGAAGAGAAAAGCACAAACACCTGATGTTGTTTTACTTGTTGTTTGTAGTTCTGAAAAGAACAAAGAAGAGTAAAAACGACCTCATCAATGCGGAAGAAGGGGAAGACCACTTCACCAACATCTCATCTGTTGGTGAGGATGAACTTCATCACATATCAGTACTGTACTCGTTCTCTCTCTGTTCTAGTCCAAATGTACAGGGAGCCTATGACTCCTCCCTTTCCAGTCGGCTCATGAGTCCCCAGAAGAACGAAACCTGAACACAAGTCACCGGAGCTAAAAGAGCTGTCTTCCAGTCCGCTTTGCTCCAGGCCCTGGATGTGTTGTACTTCACTGTAAATGTTTTTTCTTTTTATTATTTTTTTATTAGAACATTTATTCCGTTTTCACGGCGATGTTAAAAAAAACATCAAAAAATGCCACAACAACTTAACACAACAGTACTACTTTCCACGGCAATAGAACAGGAGTGAGATGAAGACAACTCTTATGGTCTCCCACCCCGTCCTGCTTCAATAGAAATGAAACAGTAATGATGTGTTTCGTCCACACCAGTCATGCACTTTGAGAGCTTGTAAAAATTTGTAATTTCTATGACTTCAAATCAGATGTCGGCACACTGCACATATGACATCCCCCCCCCAGCGTAGCTGCTACTTACCGTGCGACCGGATTTGTGGTGGTTATTTCCTCCTGAATGAAGGATTTGAAGTTCACTGAACTTACAGTCATTTTCCCTCCAATCAGAGCATTTACACCAGCTGCGGTGCGGACGCAGAGCTCCAGAGAGGTTTTACGTGGAACCCTGCATGAAGATTGTTAAAGTTAGAGAAGTCACCTGTGCCAGACAGGAAGTGGTTCAGTGTTAAGGACATTTAATGAAATTATTTAAATGTAATACTCAGTTGTACATTCTACTTTTGGGGAATCATCAACACGATTGACTGAGAGGGCTCAGAGGGTCCATGAGTCAAAAATGGTTGAGAACCACGGCTCTAAAATGTCCTGTCCTTACTGAAAATCCAGTTGACATAAATCCTTCAGGTTTGAGCCATAAACCTTCCATTTACTCAGAATAAATTCAAGCTAGCTCACCCTTACGGACCTATGGGCGCCACACCCCCACCCTGTGTAGAAGAGCAGCCAGTTTGCACTGGTGTCTGTGGCTCAGCACTGCCCCTATCAGTCAGGCAGGGTACTGCCGGTGCTTTTTCACTGCGTGTTCATGGCCACTCAGAAAGACTAAAGGTGTCACTCTCAGTCATCACATGTTAAACCGACTGTAGAACGCCATCCTGTGCAGTACGTGAAGTAAAACATATGTAGGTATGAAGACAGACAGCCGTGAGAATGGAGGCAGCTCTCGTCTCTGAGCATTCATCACACTGTTAGATGGACTTGATATCTGTAGGCTCTAAGCATAGGAGTTATCTTAATACTTAATATTAGGCCATCTTTTGTCTTCACTTTAATAAGTTAAGGCTGTTTACAAGTTAGAGTACATCTCTCATCATCTGTTCAAATGTCTCTCATTTAATCTAAATTAACTCCAAGCTGATTATGAGTTAGACCTATTTTCAGCAGTTTTCCTTATTCTAGAAGAGAAATAGACCTGCTGGCTAAAGTAGGGCAGTTTCATTATAATCCATACGCAGGTATACGTTTATCCTATTCAGTAAGATAACCTCCATGATTGAGGTCCAAGAGATATTAAGTCCACCAATGTGATGAATGCAACACACATTATTATAAGTTCTCATTTTATGTTTTTCACTGTTTTAAAGGGACTGTAGGGAGTTTGACATTTGTATGCTCACAACTGCCCCTGAGGCCAAATGCGTAACTGCAGCTGCAGTAGTAAGCGCGTGCATGAGGCATGCATGCTGTACGTGCACACTCCTGAACGAAAACAACAGCGGAGTCCGTCCCGTGCACGTGCCATTTACAGCTTTAGACTGTTCTACACCATTCTAATAAATGAGAGTAACAATGAACTCTGATGCAGACACGCAGCCTAGAAATGTTCCTACTATCAAGCTCCTGGCTGCTTTGGAAGCATCAGCCCTTCTCCCCTACAAAGATGTTATTAGTTAAATGATTAATTGTTATGATTAAAATAGCCCAGATTGCTTTGATGTGTAAAACAAATTGGACCAGTATTAAGTGACGTGGCTCAGAGCTCCTGCTCTCCTCCTCCTCACAGACTCTGTCACGTTTGTGCAGTACCAGCTTTTCCCCCTTCTCCACTCCTCCATTGTGTTTTCTCTCAATCTAGATGGTGATAATAATGGTGCACGCTGGTGCACCGAGCAACTGGGATTGGGTGTCTCACGATATAACCATCCCCGTGTCACTAAAGCTGAACTGCTGGCAGGGGCGTGTCCAGATCTTTTAAAATGGGGTGGCCCAGGTGAGGCACAGCTTTGTGCAAGGGTGGCACCAATGGTTATGCTTTTTTTGTTTTACCCCCAAGCCTTTTGTGGACAATGAAAAGCCTATTTAAAGGTAATTTAGTGTGGTGGCACCTGGGGTGGCCAATCAGATTCCAAGGGTGGCATGTGCTACTCCAGGCCACTCCCTGGACACGCCCCTGACTGCTGGTTGCATTTCAGCTATTCTGTCTGGCTTGACAGAAATAGCGTGGGGGGGGGGGGGGGGGGCAGGGCTCCTTTCCCCGTTGGCGTTTGTTCCGCACGTCCGCTCTCTTTCGTTCTCAATCTCGTTCTGACTAACTTACCAAAAACCACTTCTCTTCCCAAAGCAAACTTGTTGTGCGTCAGAGAAAAAGTGTTTTGGAGTTACTGTGAATCCAGACCTGTGTGAGCGGGTGTGAAGGTCATCACTAAACATCTTCAAAAACATTATTTAATTAAGTACTGATTCATTATAGTTCATTATGATTACCCAAAGCATAATAATCATTCATTTGATTAAAATACATTTATAATGAGCAAAATGATAAAATGATTATTTAACGTTTAAAATAAAGAAAAGGAAGTTTAAGACTCTGTTTTATTATGACTAGACTGTGGGTTGAAGTCCTTCTTCTGAAGCTGCAGGTGTTGGATTGTTGTGGAATTCTTCAGACTTGCTGTCGGCTCAGGTCTTAATCTGTGGGTGAAGGTGCTGCGTGACCCAGCTTTGACCCAGCCGGGCAAATACGACCTTTGGCACAGAAAACCATACTTCCTCATGTTACAACGCATTAGGCTGCCTCAGCAAGGCACTGGGGAAGTGCACTGTGATTTTACACAACACAGAGGCAATCACAGTAAAAATGCCAGGGATCATTCTACAGGACCAGGGCATTGCAGGAGAATGTGTGAGGAAGACATTTTACATTTCTGTACACGTATTGGTTGTTAAACTTCCTTATAGTCCCTTTAAGAAACATCAGAGTTTATTTTGCTAAACAGGACAGAATGGTTATTATAAAGCTACGTTCATCGTTTCTTTACAAAACTCTCCAAAACAGCTCTTCTGTTGGTGGCAGAAGGGCAGTCTGCACTTAGCAGGGGAAGGTGATTGGCTTCTAACTGAAATTGCCAACCATAGTTGAGTCCTTCTAGCCAATCAGAGGAGAGGAAGACAGAATCTTCCTTGGACAGCCTGTGATCAACTGTGGATCGCTGCAGACCCGGAGACTGCAGTTTCAGGCCGACTGCTGACTCAGGCTTCTACTGTGTTTGAGACAGCGCCCTCTAAGGGTGAGTGTTTATTGCAATTGTAGATTCAAAACATGCCTTTAAATCCCATTACATGTGTAACGTTTTTATTAGAAATTAAAACTTATCAGAATTTTATTGAAGCAACATTAAAGGATTGTATTGCTTGTAGAGCATTACATCTAACTATTAAATAATTCACCGGTCTTGTTCCATCTAAGTGAAATATCGTTTTTTTGGTGTTACACACAAGACAGAGTGGTGCTACATGGCTCCTCAATCCAATGTAGGACTGAAATATCAGCACATTTCTCATCTCTGCAGCCATCAGGATTTTAAGTTCTGGAGGAGCTGCCAGACATTGATTTTCTATTGGGATCAATAAAGTTTCACTTAATTCATCTTAGAGACTAAATGTAAATCAAATACTGTAGACCTCTGAAATGATCAGTACATTTAAAACATGTTTATTTTATAAAGTTAGTGTATTTAAGCTGGTGTGTGTGTGTGTGTGTGTGTGTGTGTGGGGGGGGGGGGTCTGCAGGTAATAGACAGATATTGAGGACTTTTCTTTAATAGGTATAGGTATCACAGTGTGAACTATTATGTTCTGCAGCAGACACTGTGTAGTTTATATTCACATTGATAACATAACTATCTGAACAGAGCTCCTTTCTGTAACCTTTACCTTTGTGTGATGAAAATAACCGTTAGCCTAAAGTAACGAGTTTATTTCTTTTATGGAAAAGTTGGCCTGTAACCTTTTCTTTCTCATCATCCACAATTAGTTTAATATGTTCTTTATTTGTCTAAGTGTGAACAGTACAATCTAACTACTAGGTGCAGTTCACACCAGCCATTTCCACTATGCTAAGTTAGCTCCTAGCTTAGCCTACATTAGGTGATAAACACATCAACTCACTTGAAACTAAACACAAGAAAACCTTCATTTTGTTGTCAACTTAACTCCACAATTAAATGTAGTTTTGAAAGTTTGGTAGAAAACAAATGTGCTTCAAATGTACTTACGCTCTGATCGTCCTCCACCTTGGAACGCTATCACACAGTGGGCGGCGCTGTCTCAAAAACAATACAAGCCTGAAGTAACAGTCGGCCTGAAACCGCGGGCTCCGGGTCTGCAGCGACACCCTTCTCCCTACGACTATAAACGATGCGTGCGGGGCGGCTCCACGAGAGCAGAGGCTGGCCCGTCTCTCCTCTCACTTCTGCATGGATATTTCATCAGGAAACAGGTTTATGCAGCGACTTTGACCATAGGCATGAGGAAATCACACACACACACACACACACACACACACACACGCACACACACATGCACACACGCAGCGAGGAGAATAAATGTGACACGACAGCCTTTCTAAGTGGGCTATTGACATATTTCCACCAGATGTTTCCATCACGCCACCTATTGAAGTCATGCAACGAAATCCGAACATTTAAGTTTACAAGTAGAGTCGCAATAAAAAAAGTGAAATGACGAAGGAAATAAGTAGTAAACTCACTTGATTTGTTAGTTTGTGGAAAAGCCTTTGTTGGTGGCCACAGCTTCTAGACATCTCTTGTATGGAGAGACCAGTCGTCTGTGTTGCTCTGGAGTGATTCTGCCTCATTCTTCCACACAAATGCGCTTAAAATCTTGAAGGTTCCTTGGGCCTCTTTTATGAACTTTGATCTTCAGTTCTCTCCATAGATGTTCTATGGGGTGTAAGTGAGGTGATTGACTTGGGCCATTCAAGCAATTTGATTTTCTGTCTTTGAAACCAGTTCGTCTTGCTGAAAAGTGCCCCCTGTTTTCATTTTCAGCGTTCTGGTAGATAGCAGCAGATGTTTATCCAGGATGTCTCGATACATATCTCCATCCTGCCTTCAATAATATGAATTCTGCCGGTACCCCTTGGTGGAAATCAACCCCTCGCATCATACTTCCTCCCCCACACCTAACTGTTGGTATGGTGTTCTTGGGGTGGTGGGTAGAACCATTTCTTCTCCAAACATGGTGTGGAGGATGACTGCTGAAAAGTTCAAATTTGCTTTCATCTGACCTTACTCTAGTCTCACAGTGACCCACAGGCTTTACCCAGCCTCAACAAGCATTTTGTTCAGCAATGGAGTCTTGCATGATGAGCATGCATGGATGCCACCATGTCTGGTGTGGTAGATCTTGGCCTCTGTTGCTCTGGTGTTCAGGGCCTGTTCCTGTGCAGCCATGATGAGTGCCTCTGTGCTGTCCTTCAGACCAGCTCCTTCTAGCCATCGGCAGGATTTCTTCATATCAGCCACCTCAGTAACCCGTCTGTGGTACATCCCATGTAGGGGTTTGTCCTCCCACCATGGTATTTCCAGTGTCTCCTCCTCTGTTCACCATTGTCGGAGACATTCACTGAACATATTATCTGTTGGGGCCTTTTCCTTGATGTACTCATGGATTCTGGATGTTTCATCCTGGACAATAGCTCTCACACTCACTAGTCCTCAGCCTCCTTCCTTAGGGCTAGTGTACACTCTCAGGGTGCTGGAGTTGAGATGGAACCCAAGTGACTGTGGCCCCCTAGACTCACTCTGTCAGCGTTTGGAGTCTTCGGAAATCAGAAGGATGGGATAGAGGTTACTGCTCAACTTGGCTCCAGAGGAATAAAGACCCAGGTTAGAACTCTTGGTGTCATAACTGACTCAGACCTGAGCTTCACTGGTCACGTTAAGGCTAGAACTAGATCAGCGTTTTATCATCTTCATGAAACAGCACGACTAAGAGGTCTCATGTCTGCTGCTAGAGTCTAAACACGAACCAAGAGAACCGAGCACATCACTCCTGTTCCGGCATGTCTACACTGGTTACCAGTAAACTACAGCATTGAGGTCAAAGTGCTTCTGATAGTTTATAATCACTCAATGGCATGGGGCCAGAAAACATGTCAGCTCTTCTTCAGGTATCTACGCCCAGCAGGGCTCTGAGATCCTGAGGAAGTAGTCAGCTGGTAGGACCTTGGGTCAGAACCAAACGGGCTGAAGCTGCTTTTAGCTACTAATTGGAAAGCACATTGAAATGGCCCTGAGTGTGAAGTGTGCTCTATAAATAAAGCTCCCTTGTTTTCATGCATGGTTAGGAGCTTCCTTATGCCTTGCCACCTGTGGTCTGTTTGTCTTCCTTTGGCCAGCTTTTTATTCCTGCAGGGTATCTGATTACTGGCAGGGTGTAGCTGTTTATTGCCCAGATCCTGTTCTTGCCATTGAGCTGACTTCGTAGGACTTGCCTTACTTGTTGTAGGTATTTGGCTGTGGCTCTTTTGCTTCATCAAGGTTGCCATTTGCTTGTGGGGTACCGAGGTACCTGTAGTTGTCCTCAATGTCTGCTAAGGTTCCTTCTGGGAGTGAGACCTCTTCTGTTTGGATTACCTTCTCTTTATTTGTTACCATCCGACCAAACTTCTCAAGTCCCAGTGACATTCCGATATCAGTGCTGTAGATCCTGGTGGTGTGGATCAGTGAGTCGATGTCTCGCTCATTCGTGGCGTACAGCTTTATGTCATTCATGTTGGGAAGGTGGCTGATGATGGTTCCATTCCTGAGTCGGTATCCATAGCCAGTCGTGTTGAGTACTTGGCTGAGGGGGTTCAGACCTATGCAGAATAGCAGTGGGGACAGAACGTCTCCTTGGGATATGCCACATTTGATGGAGACTTGTGCAGTTGACCTCAAGGGTGGTTTTCAACAGCCCCACTCAGTTTGCAATTAAGGCTCTCAGCATCCTGTTGATGTTGTACAGCTCCGAGCATTCAGTGATCCATGAGTGAGGCATTGAGGCATTGGATCTCTTGTAATTGATTTTGGCCGTGTACAGGTTGGTGTGTTGGGCTTTGTACTCTTGAGGGGCTTCCACACTACACACCTTTTGGGCTGCCCACCTTCTCAGAGATGCGCTCATGCCATCACTCCGTGCCAATTTTGGAGATCATCCATATGTTTTAACATGCAGGCTAACTGTAAAAATAGCAGACTTTAGACTGAGAACTCAGGGGCTTGAGGTTTCCCCAAGGTGCAACACTCTGGCAATGTGTGTGTGGCTTCCCGATCCTTTTAACCCCTTTAGTAGATTGTGTGATGAACTTAGCAGGTGTGCAGCTTGCACACCTGCTAAGTTCATCAGAGAACTGCAGAAGCGTCACCATGGCGCTCTCCAGAGGCCAGCCTGCAGACTTAAATGGAATAAACTAAGGAAAAGGTTAATATGAACAGTCCTGGATCCCAGACCCTGACTGAGCTCACAGTTCCTAAAACAGGAGCGCCAGAGCTTTTTTTCCCACAGAGCTTGACTCACTATACATTCAGTAATGCTTGAGACCACTGTAGGTGTGTTGAAAAAACAAGTGAACTTGGACTGTAACATATGTACTCATGACCAAGGCTTCAGTTGAAAGTCCATGAAATGAAAATGTTTTTAGCACCTAAGTGTTACTGATGTTGGATTTCCCTCTGCTGTTACTCAACACGTGCAGGGAGGTGTGCAGCCTCAGACAGATGAGTGCATCGCTTTGCATCAAACTGTCCAAATATTTCATTGTCTGCTTTTGATAGCTTCATCCATTTTAGACATAAAATCTTTACTTCCAATTTGTGTTTCTTTCCAACTGCTCCTCAAGAGTCACCGTTTGCACGAGCCAGTGTGAAGAGCAAGATGGAGAGCTCGTCTTACTTAAGGAGGAAAGAGAAGAGAATTCGCTTCACCATCCGCCATCTGGTCAAGTCCCAGACTTTCTACTGGACTGTGCTGTGTCTGGTTGGCCTCAACACACTGTGTGTAGCCATAGTGCACTACGACCAGCCCGAGGGCTTGACGTACGCCCTACGTGAGTACCGCTGCTGCTGTCTACAGGCTCTGCTATGCTTTTCTCTGGGAGCATGTGCACGTTCTGTGTGTTTACAAAAACAGATGAAAAACATTTCCTAAAGGGAGATTTTCTTTTTAACTGTGAAGCTCTTTTAAAGCAAAGCCATTAAAATGTGGTGGAGGAAGGTGGAGTAAAGGAGACCCACTGAGCTGTAGGAATCAAGCATCCACCTGGGCAGCAGTAGCCCAGCAGGTAGAGCGGGTTGTCCAGTAATCGGAGGGTTGTAGGATTGATCCCAGCTCCAGAAAGAGAATGCTGCTGTTGTGTCCTTGGGCAAGACACTTAACCTGCCCTGCCCGCTGTGGTGGTCAGAGGGACCGGTGGCGCCTGTGATCAGCAGCCCCAAGGCAGCTGTTGCTGTAGTGTAGCTCATCACCACTAGCGTGTGAATGACTGATTGTGTTGTGAAGTGCCTTGGGGGGCTCTAGGACTCTAGAAAGCTCTATATCAAACACAGGCCATGTACCTGCTGATGTGTGAGCAACGGGTCAGGGTAGATTGGTTGGTCACACCCTCCAGGACTCCGCCAAGGCTGCCCTTTGTCACCGACTCTGTTCATAACTTATGGACAAGGCTTCTAGGTACAACCGAGGTGTTGAGGGGATCCATTTTCATGGTCTAAGGATCAGGTCTCTGCAGATGATGTGGTCCTGTTGGCTTGATCAGAACGTGAGCTGCAGCTCTCACTGGAGCGGTTTGCAGTCAAGTGTGAAGCAGCTGGGATGAGAATCATCTCCACTAAATCCGAGACCATGGTTTTAAGTCAGAAAAGGGTAGAATGCCTTCCCCGGGTCAGGTCCTGCCCCAAGTGGAGGAGGTTAAGTATCCCAGGGTCTTGTTCATAAGTGAGGGAGGGATGGAGTGGGAGATCGACAGGTAGAATGCTGCTGCGTCTGCAGTGATGCGGGCGTTGTACCGGCCTGTCGAGGTGAAGAGAGAGCTGAGCCCGAAGGCGAAGCTCTCGATTTACCGGCTGATCCATGTTCCTACTCTCACCTGTGGTCACAAGCTTTGAGTTGTGACCAAAAGAACAAGGTTGCGGATACCCATGAGAAGCTCAGTCTTCCGGGAGCGGTTCAGAGTTCATCAGCTGCTCCTCCACATCAAGAAGAGCCAGATGAGGTGGCTCAGGCATGTGGTTAGGATTCCTCCCTGGTGAGGTTTCCAGGTATGTCCAACCAGGAGGAGACCTCTAGGAAGATCCAGGACACGCTGGAGAGACTGTCTCTCGGCTGGCCACGGAAGGCCTTCGGATTCCTCCGGAGAAGCTGGCCTGAGTCTGGGGAGAGGGGAGTCTGGGCCTCTTGGCTTACGCTGCTGCCCCCGCGACCCGACTCCGGGTAAGCGGATGGACAGATGGATGATAATGAAGCATTTTTCTCATTGCCGTATTGTCTTTGGAACCAAAGCTCTGTTTAGCTGGATTCATGTAAAAGGGTTGAAACTATGGAAGTGTGTTCTTGCTACTAGCTGCCTCTGTAGCCTGTTCCTCGTCAGCCTGGCGGACACACGCTTGGGTGAGGAAATGAAATGACTTATTAAATCACCAATTTCTTTGCTGTGCTTTTGTTTGCTTGTTATCTTTCTTGGAAAGATCTGGCTGAGTTTGTTTTCTTGGGCTTGTTCCTGGTTGAGATGTCCATGAAAATGTACGGCCTGGGACCCCAGAACTATTTTCACTCCTCGTTTAACTGCTTTGACTTTGGGGTGAGTCGAATTTCCCTTCAGCCACATCCATGTGAACCTGGGTGCATGTTGCCGTAGTCATGGACTGTAAGTACCTGTTCCTGCAGCAGTAATCAGTTTGTTTACAGGTCATTATTGGCAGTATTTTTGAGGTGATCTGGGCTGCAATAAAACCTGGAGCCTCCTTTGGGATCAGTGTCCTTCGAGCACTAAGGCTGTTGCGGATCTTCAAAGTCACCAAGTGAGTCACAGTGACTGCTTGTGTGTGCACTGGTCAGAGCACACACATGCAACGCATTCACACGCCTGTCTCTGTAGGTACTGGAACTCTCTGAGGAACCTGGTGGTTTCACTGCTCAACTCAATGAAGTCCATCATCAGTTTGTTGTTCCTGCTCTTCCTCTTCATCGTCGTCTTTGCTCTGCTGGGCATGCAGCTCTTCGGGGGCCAGTGAGTCATTTGTGCCGTGGTTTGTTAGGAATGCAGGTACTGACTGACCAGAGCTACCGAGATGTGTTGTGGTGTATGCATGAGTGACTTTCACTCAAACGGGGCTCGAGCATCCTTGGGCTCAGTGGACTCTGGGTCAGAGGAAACCTTTACAGGATGACACTTAAGCTGATTAATGATCACACCGAAGAAGCTAAAACCTAGCAACCATTATTAGATTGAAATACAGTTGCTGTTTGATATCCGGTCAAATGGATAAATAACAGTTAGGTTTTTTATTTCTAGTTGCTGAGCTCTCATTTTATGCAGTGCACAGATGTGTTGCTTATCTGAAGCTATGAGCAGATGTTTAGAGTGTGCTGTGATGCTGATAACCACTCCTATCAGTGGGATGATGGTGGCTGTGGGTGAGCCTAACTGTCCTTGTTTTCTCCCTGCAGATTTAATTTTGATGACGAAACACCAACAACCAACTTTGACACATTCCCAGCAGCAATCCTCACAGTGTTCCAGGTGAAGGTCAAGTTCAGCACACTGATGTGGAAAACTGCTAACTGAGAAACAGTTTCTCTAGGCTAGGAGGGAGATCTGGCCGCCTGGTGTGGGGTGTGGTGCCTTGGTCTGCCTGAGTGTTCGTGGCTCCCGGGTCAGGGGCTTTAAGATTTTTGGCGATTGATCCCGGTGGCTGCCTGGTGGGATCTGAGTCCCTGGGCTCTGCTGGGTCCCTGGCGGGGCTGGTCGCCCCTGGGTCCCGGGGCGCTGGGTCCCGGGCTCGGCCGGCTTGGGGGTGGGAGGCTGTGGGCGGGCCTGTGGGCTTGCCGCTGATATCTCCTGGGACTCTGCTGGCTGCTGGTTGTGACCCCCGGGGCGATCCTCTGCGCCTCTCGAGAGGGGGCGGGGGCTTTTCTGGTTACAGTCTCCCTGGGGTCCCTGTGCTCTGGGGCAGCTCCTGGATCTCTGGGACTTGGAGCTCCCTCCATCTCCTGCACATCTTTGGGGGGCAGATCTGTGGCCTCTCACACTCTCTATTGGACGCTCCTATAGAGAAACCTTACATAAACAAGCACGTGTACACACACAGGTGCTCACATAGGTATGGGCTTGGGCACGTTCAACACATGTCTGAAGGCTATGGTTGGCACTAAATGCACTGTGATTTATTATCATGATTGTTCAGTTAAACAATGTCTTTATATTTCCCCATCAAGTTGACGCAGTGATAGTTTGCTCCTTATGTATTGTTGTGTGTCCCTTTTTTGTTTGTTTTTCTCTTTCTGCAGGTCTAGAAAAAGCCTCCCCCCCACCTTTTGTCTTTTCCTTTCTCTTTCACCTCTGACTCCGTGTCTGGTCAGAATTACAAAGCATTCAAAAACAATAACAATAAAGTTTTAAGTATCAGGCGTGACATTAAAAGCAAACGCTTTGATGCTCCACCTGAGAGTAAATCTGTAAGGCTTGTCACCAGCATTCAGACATCAATTCTGCTTGCTTCACAGTCAGACAGGACACGGTAAAAAAAATAAATTAATAATTAAAACTGAGAAACAGTTTTTTACTTGTGTTAATTTTTTTGTCATAAAAATCGGCCACTCTGTTTCATACAGGCTAAACATGAAAATAGTCTCCTACACCTATCTCCCGCATCAGCTTCTGATAGAAAACAGACGGTGAAACTCTACGATTAGTAAATCCTGACAGATCTATGTCACACTGTCACTAACATTCATGGACTCACCCATCTGGACTCATGACGGGGAAGGCTGTTGTTGGTTTAGCTTCCAGGAAACAGCAGAGTATGTCTCTGCTAGTAGAAGCTAATGTTAGCATTAACAACTCCACCACACATCGGAACTTCTCCAGACTTGAGTTATTTGTGGTAATGAGTGTTAATTTAGACAAAATAATGTAATTAAGTTTTAGCCTTTGTCTTTGACTAAAATTATTTTTAACTTTAGTTACAATGCATTGGTTCAATTTGTTTTGAATTTTCTTTAGTCAACTAAAATATACTAAACTCCTTCTGGTGCAATCATTCAACTTCTGTTAAGGAAATGTTAGCTACACCTACTATAGGAACTGTAAAACATAATGAAATTTGACTACATGACTGCACCCCAGCACCCCTAAACCTTTGATGCTAGAATCACCCCTGGCTCATAGGTACTTTCTGTCTTTTATTGATGCCTGACACGCTCCGCTGCAGCAGATCTAATCACCTGTGGTTCGGTGACTTGGCACTGACGCGGCTGCAGTGCGCACTACGCTCATGCTGCGGTTGGTAGATCCATTTGATTTGCTTAGTTCAAAAGTAACTCATAAATAATAAATCACCCACACTTGTGTACTGCCTCTCAGAGTAAGGACTCCAAAGCGCTTTACACTACAGTGTATCACACACTGATGGTGATGAGCTACGATGTAGCCACAGCTGCCCTGGGGCACACTGACAGAGGCAAGACTGCCGAGCACAGGCGCCATCGATCCCTCCGACCACCACCAGCAGGCAAGGTGGGTTAAGTGTCTTGCCCAAGGACCCAACAGCAGAATTCTCTGTCCAGAGCCGGGATTGAACCTGCAACCTTCCGATTACTGGACAACCCGCTCAACCTGTTGAGCTGCTGCTGCCCTGGAGTAGTCATGAAGTGAAAAAAGTAGAAGCCAGGCAGCAGTTTTTCTGGAGAATTGAGAGGAGATGCAGAAAGATGAGAGACAAAACAGGAAAAAAGTCAAATAAAATGAAGAAAACAAAAAATCACTGACAAGGAAAACGTGGGTAGATTCATCCCTCTACACACTTTAACTTGATAAAGCAATAATATAGAAGTGAAGCGTACCCAAAGGTCAAGTACCGGTATTTCATCAAAATGGCCAGAATTTAACGTTATAATTTGCAGACACAAACTGCATCACACATCCAAGGATGCATTACATCAGTCTGGCCTCCAAACAAGAAAAGCAAGGATCTATGACCTTGCAGCTGAATAAGTTAGTCATGATAAGAGCTGGAAGACAAAGTCATGCTGAAGATGAGACTTTATGCGCTTTCACTCTGAATAAAGTTCATCTTCTTTGAACGATAAATGACTTTTTAAAATGTGATAATTGCATAAGAGTCATTTAATCATCTCTTATTGAATCCTAAAGTGTCTGAATAATGTGTGCATTAATCAATGATGTGCTAAAATGAATGTTTTTCCTGCAGGGATTCATTTCAGATCTTAAATGACACCAAATCAGTATTTGTTAATTTAACAAGTTCATCTATCAGTATTCTCATACATCTGAAGATTAATATTATGGATAGGTAGCAGGGATGTGTATTTTTGAAATTCTGGCGATACGACACATATCACGATACAGGGGAGACGATACGATATATCACGATGTATTGCGATACATTCAGTCAGACGTTACAAGCAATTTTTTTAACATAATTTATTGTAAGATTGTTCAATAAACAGTCCAAACTGATACGTAACATGTTTAACATGAGGTATCTGAACGATGATGGAGGGATTTACATTTCAATGGTGGACACAAAACCCGTTGCACACTGCTGCCAACTAGCGGGTGGCGAATGAATTGCACAAAATGAAAAGAAAATACACAAATGTTTGCATGTAAATTATTTCAAGAATTAGATACACGGCTTTTGAAAAACGATGTAATAATCGCAGGAAACAATATCACGATATGTTGCCATATCGATATTTCCAATACATGGCTTTTGAATATCGATATAATATTGCTGGAAAAAAATATCACGATATATTGCCATATCGATATTTTGTTACATCCCTATTAGGTAGGTTTCTAAGGTATTTTCTTAACGCCTCATAAACGTGTCAAATTCTGATTTGCCAAATTTGTAAACAAAAGTTTATAAATACAGGAATCACTTCCTGATCTGTTTGGTTCTCCCTCTGCCTCCTGGTCCGGCCAAACCGGTGAGCAAGCATTTGGAACATCTTCTCTTTCTACCCCAAGGTCAAAGCCTCTCTGCAACGCTTGCGAGGGATGTCAGACACATCAGCTCTTTTAAGAGCCACGAAACAGCCTCAGATGCAAAATAGACACTCCACCTTCCTGCCATCACCTGAAGATAACCCAGACTAGAGGTCCACGCCATCGGCAGTGTCCATCTCAATCTCCTGACACCCTGAATTGCTTGGCAATCTTCACACAAGAGTCTGTAGATCGGCACATATTTGTCGGATGGTTTTATAAATAAATTTAAACTTATCAAACCATACAGCCAAACAGGTTTTACAACCCAGACACCACAAACTCTCTCAGATACTTAAGAAAGGTTCTGATAAAACATCTAGCTTCCACTCCATAACTCCATTCATCATTTGTCATCCTGTACAACCATCATTTCATTCATACATTAGAATTAAAGAGCATTTTTATAAACTATATCCGTGACTGTCTGGATTAATAAGAAGTGTGTGTTCCCTGAATAGTCAAAGAAACTAAAGTCTTCTGATTAAACTTTCAAAGACCAATCAGATTGATTTTTCATATTTATATGGAACATCACATCTTATTGATCATTTAATTTAGATTTAGCCAATCCTTAATGCCACATAAGCATGGAATATTTATATATTTAATACAATTCATGTCACCTTTCAAACTTCGTCCCACCCAGGGCTGTATCAAGGCATTTTGGGGCCAAAGCTAAATATTTAGGATTTAGATTTTTCATCACACTTAGCTTATATATTATCATATTATATTTTGGTGGATTGTTTGGTAAAACAATCATAACACAACATAACAATTACTAAAAAGATTTGTACTGTTTTCATAAATTTTGACTGGGAAATGCTCTTTAATGCATTCTATACCTTTATAGAAGTAATATGACAAAATTGCCAAACACCCCCCAAATCACATCCCCCCCCCCCCCCCCCCCCCCACGTGTCCTGTCTGGCTGTGAAGCAAACATAATTATGTCTGAATGCTGGTGACAAGCCTTACAGATTTACTCTCAGGTGGAGCATCAAAGTGTCTGCTTTTAATGTCACGCCTGATACTTAAAACTTTATTGTTTTTTTGAATGCTTTGTAATTCTGACCAGACATGGAGACAGAGGTGAAAGAGAAAGGGGGTTCAACAAAAATTACCAATGATGAACAAGTCTGCTTCTAGACCTGCAGAAAGAGAAAAACAACACACAACAGTACAACAGGAGCAAGCTATCACTGCGTCGACCTGATGAGGAAATCTATAATCAACATTGTTTTACTGAACAATCACACGATAATAAATCACAGTGCATTAAGTGCCAACTACAGCCTTAAGACGTGTTTAATTCTTGTCATGAGTCTATGTCTATGTGTGTATGTCTGATTTCAGAATTGTGTGTAGTGAAACTCTAATTTCCCTCTGGGATTAATAAAGTCCCAGAGATCCAGGAGCTGCCCCAGGGCGCAGGGACCCCAGGGAGACTGTAACCAGAAAAGCCCCAGCCCCCTCTCGAGAGGCGCAGAGGATTGTCCCAGGCGGTCAGTGACCCGGGAACCAGGGGCGACCAGCCCCGCCAGGGAGCCAACAGAGCCCAGGGACTCAGATCCCACCAGTCAGCAACCAGGATGTGGCAGGGTGAGGGGAGGCAAAGATGTGTAGCAGCACAAGAAGTCCCAGGAGAGGGGGAGAGTCCAAGACCCCACCTGACATATACAATCATTCACAGACACAGTCACACACTCTTGCCCTCATGCTCACACATACGCATACAACCTAAGACTTGCAAAAATGCACGCTAGACCCCCACTCATGCTCCCCATACACACCCTATTCAAACTGGTCCCGGTACAGCTGCACAAGGGGTACAACCATCACCGGTTCCCAGAGTTCGCCCCTTTCTGCTGGGGTGATGATGAGCAAGCATCCCCACCCAACCCTGAGCAAAGCATCCCACCACCCCAGACCCCAACCAGATGGCCAGCTGCCCTTCCTAACCTCCAGCCGGAACGATAACGGAGGTGTGCTAAGACCCCTAGTCTCCCTCCACCTGCTCCAATACAGCGTTGGTGCGTGTTGATGAGGTGTATTGCATGGCTGTGGGGAGCGGGCAGTGCATGCATCGTCTGGCCTACGCCACACAACCCGACTTCCCCCTGCAGCCCTCTGTGTCTAAGTGCAGCTTAAAATTGGAAGTGGGCACCGGCACTCGGGATGAGGCTGAGAAATCCCCTTGCCAAATGCTGTTGAATGTGCTCACTCCCAAGGCCCTAAGTGTGTGTTTGCGTGGAATGTCGTTGGTGGAAGTGTTTAATGTGCAAATATAAAATTGGGGGGCAGACTGCCACAAGAATACTGAAATGGAATCCATACCCACACCCCTAACTTGCCCACCCCCCAATGTCCTATGTGTATGATTGTGTAATGATGTGAAGGAGCAGGAGGAGAAACATGTATGGGGATGGGGAGGAATGGCTGGTTGGCCTAAGCCCTCCAGGGAACCAGCTCCCCCTTTGGCCCCAATAGGCACCTCCGTTCCCAAAATGCCCCCCAGGACATAGAGACCCCAGCCCATCTCACCAGGGCCCAAAGCAGCAGCATCGCAGAGCCCCACGGAGTCCGAGGGCACCAACCCAGCCCCACCCCAGCAGAATATCTACTCCCATCCCTGCATTTGCACAACTTCCAGAATATGTAAGACATGAGACATCCAGGTAAGGTTGGGTCCTCCCCCTCTTGGACATCCTCCTCCCCCATGATGGGACAGAGTTGTTATTGTTTCAGAGGAGCCAAGGTCCACCTGAGGTCCTTGAGCCTGGGCCATGCATTGCCGCTTGTTCCTGCCTTCTTCCCGGCAGCTTACGAGTCAGGACCCCATCCCCAATGCCCCGCCCAGATCCCCACACTGGGCCTGCCGCCCCCACACCCCGAGCCCCAAGGCCCCCACCCAGACTTACTCAGGGACAATGCAACTGCCGCCAGGACCCCCCAAGGGGCCCCACTCACAACTGCCAGTAGTCGACCCCCGAGGCAACCCAAAAACCTCCAGAGGGGGGCAGCAGTCCCCCAGCCCCAGATACCCCCAATGAACCCACCTCCAGGGAACGTCTGGATACTCCAAACTCAGACCCTCTGCCCCATCACCCACATCCTCCATTCAATTCAATTCAATTCAATTCAAGTTTATTTATGTAGCGCAAAATCACGACAAGAGTTGTCTCAAGGCACTTCACATAATAAACATTCCAATTCAGGTCAGTTCATTAAGCCAATCAGAAATAATGTTTCCTATATAAGGAACCCAGCAAATTGCATCAAGTCACTGACTAGTGTCAGTGACTATACAGCAATCCTCATACTAAGCAAGCACGCAGTGACAGTGGAGAGGAAAATTCCTTTTTAACAGGAAGAAACCTCCAGAGAATCCTGGCTCAGTATAAGCAGCCATCCTCCACGACTCACTGGGGATGGAGAAGACACACACACACACACACACACACACACACACACACACACACACACACACACACACGCACGCACGCACGCACGCACACACACACACACACACACACACAATAATGCGTCTATAGTTCTATTGTGATGTCTTAGTAAATATTCTATTTGGTGAGAGATAAACTTTATTGTATTTATCCTAGTGGATCTATAATTAAACGGGTAAACTAGTAGTAGCACATCCAACGTCAAGGAAAGCAAAAAGTTATTATCAGGAGAGGGAGAATGTTTAAGTGGTTAGCAGCAGTGTGCTAGTCGATGGCCCCCTCCATGAGGCCACCACAGCTCAGCAGAACATCGTTGTAGCTTCTTCTGGGGAGAAAAACACTTAGAGAGAAAATAAAGTTAACAGCTGAAATCAGTGTTGCCAACTCGGCGACTTTGTCGCTGTTCCTAACAACTTTTTGACCCCCCTCAATGACTTTTTCCAAAAAGCGCCTAGCGACAAACCTAGCGACATTTCTCAGGACCCGTTGCTACTTTCTGTAGAACTTTCTTGTAGATATTCCCCACAGATTAGCAACAAAGAAACCGTTAGCACTCTGAACCGTTCTTCCGGGAGTAAGGAAAGAGAACGATAATCTGCACATGTGCACGAGGACTGACCAATCATAAACCGTTTTCGGCCGGTCTGATTCGCTGAAGACAGAGTACAGCTGCAGAGCTGGAGACCGCCGATTTACGTCTGCTGCTTTCATATTACTGCAGGCTCACGCTTCTACTAAAGACGGCGCGGCTGCCATCTCTGGTTCTGCAGCCGTTAGACACTTTGGCTTTTCCTGCATTTGGCAAATGAAGTCATCGGGAGTTTCAACTACCGTCCCGTTTACACACGCAGCTCTGTGGCTCATCTGAATTTCCTTCAGTGACACAGGGATGGTTGTACTATGAGACACCCGCTCCCTTTTGCTCGGAGCACCGTTATTATCACGATGGAGAGAATGCACAACAGAGAAGTTGAGAACCTATGAGGTGTAAAAAAACAGCTTTTTAGGAAAATGTCTGTGAGAATGAGGAGAGCAGGAGGTCTGAGTTATATCCTACAACAGAACTGTTTGGATCACCACACCATATCTGTCTTAATGCCCCTTTATTGGTAGTTTTGGAATTTATTGTACATTTCAAAGCAATCTGGGCCATTTTAATCATACTAATTATTAACTTTAACACATAACAGTTTTTATTTTCCTCCCTTTTAGTCCTATACATATATATATATATATATATATATATATATATATATATATATATATATGATCTTTTAGATGCTATGGGGAAAATTAATGCCAATGTGGCATGATGATGTCATCAATATGTAAATTAGCACGTGACATCATCTGGCGACATCAATCGACTTTTGGAAGATCGGGGTGGGGCTAAATGTGGGCGGGATCAAAGGTTCATAGGTGGGCGGAGACAACTATTTGACTCCTGCTCCTCTTCAATGGAACCAGGAAACCGCAGTAGCCCCTGAGTTAAGGATTAAAAAGCCCCAAAAACCCACTAAACCCATGTAAAGCATTGGTAATCAAATTACTTGTTTGCTGGATGTCATGATAGTTTTAACGAAAGGGCAGATAATGAACTTAAATGAAACAGGCGCCATTTTTGATCCAATCTGTTCTGATATTTTTATTCTTTTTTCTACTTTTGTATGGCATGTGTATTTATAGCACATAGGTATTTGTGTCTTTTAGCCATGCTTTTGGTACCTATATAAAAGGTTCAAGCATTTGATAAGACTATTCTTTGAACCTGTCAAAACCATTTTAGTTTATTTTATCAATGCTGCCTTTATTTTGATAGTCATTTCCCAAGTGAGTGTACAACAGTACAGACAGACACGGGTACATTTGTTGTACACTCCGTTATATCAGCTACATTAAGAGGACCAGAGACTTAAATTGTGCTGATACTTCTTAAAACATGCCAGGGTTTGAGGCGGGGTGGTGAGACACCCAAGAATGCAGACTAAATTCTTCAAAAATGGTAAATTTAATAGAACAAACAACAGCCAACACAGGAATAAAAAAGGAGTACAAACAAATGAACCAAAAAGCACAAAAAAACAAGAGAACCTCCAAAAAACAATGTGAGGAGGAAACAGAATGCAAAAACTGTTTGACACCACTGTACTATGATATTTCAAAGCCAGAAAACACCTTCATCTTCCTTTTTTCTTCAATTTCTTTGCAGAACTCCTCATAGTCTGACTGAAAACTAAACATGAACAGGAACGGTTCCCTGCAATCGTTCATCTCCTCTTCATCCAGGCCATCACAGAAGCATTCAATTCAATTCAATTCAAAAATACTTTATTAATCCCAGAGGGAAACTGATTGCTGTAGTAGCTCAGAATAATAATAATAATCAAGTCATCAAAGAGGTGTTGTATATTACAATGGCTGTTGGCAGGAAGGATCTCCAGTAGCGGTCAGTGTTGCAGCCAAACTGAAGAAGCCTCTGACTGAAGACACTCTTCCGTTGTCGGACAGTCTTGTGAAGAGAATGCTCAGGGTTGTCCATCATGTTCTTGATTCTCTGGAGAATCCTTCTTTGCATCATCTCCTCCAGCGTTTCCACAGTCGTCCCCAGAACAGAACCAGCCTTTTTTATTAGGCTGTTGAGCCTTTTCAGGTCCCTGCTTCTGATGCTGCTACCCCAACAGACGATGGCTGAAGAGATTACACTCTCAACAACAGACTTGTAGAAGATCTGCAGCATCTTGCTACAGACACTGAAGGACCTAAGCGTCCTCAAGAAGTGCAGTCTGCTGTGTCCCTTCTAGTAAACGGCTTCGCATAACCTCTCCACTGCCCTCTGGCAAGCTTCCCTGTCCATGGTGATGACCTGGGGAAGTGAAATGTTTCCTTTGAAGGACCTTGTGGTACACCACCTTGCTGCCTCAAAGGTGTCCTCAAGCAGAGAATTCTCCTAATCAAAAATAAAGACAATATTAAAATTACTGCTGTCATGAGATTAAAAACATATTTTACATTAATTATGTATGATCTGTAATTAATCTGTAATTAATTTTCCCTGCTTCAGCACAGCTGATTTCAGTTGATGGCTGATGAACAAGCTTCAGCTTCACTGCAATCATCTCAGTACGGTCTGCTATCTCACAGAAACTCCAAAAACATGCAGGGCAGTGTGCCTTGAGGACCAGGGTTGAAAAACACTCCTCTAATTATTATGTTATGAACGGCACCTTTTTAAGTCTGCTTAAGTCACATCATTTACTAATTAGTTACTAGTTAGGAAAATTGGCTTTACACCATTCTTTCCTTATTCTATATTTAGCATGTAACAACGATTTAAAAACAAAACTAACATGTTTTCCCTATGTAATGTATAGTACTTCTCCCTCAACAGTAGATCGTGCTGTCATGTTGGGTATATATTTAACCCAGGACATGAAAGAATCACAAGAAGAAACGAGGGTGAGTAAATAACAAATAATATTTATTAAGGAACGTGATGAAACTAAAAGCGCTGCTCCAAACGAGAACAGGAAAAAGCCGCGATCTAGGATGAGAAAACAAACGGGGATTAAACTCACAGTAAACAAACCCTGGAACCAGAGAATCAAATAGGAATGGCTTTAGGAGATTTTCTCTTACTGGGCAGGTTAAAATCCTTAGAGAGACTGGGCTGGATGGTGAAGTCAAATGGCGACAGAGACGAGGCTGAGGATCCAAACAGAGATACGTGAACGGGCATGTGGCAGACAGGAAGGCAGGTAATGCTGTAGACCCGGAGGTGAAGATTGGTAGGCAGGCAGGTAGGATGACAGGCGAGCGGCAGAGAGCGAGGAGACCAGGGGACGGTGAGCGACGTGTAGTGGAATTAACAACTCCAGACAGCGGTGAGTAATCCTGAGTGGAAGATGAGCAGAAGTTCAAAACACAAGACCAGGGCTGACGGGAACGGACTGACAAAAACACATGCTGAGTATTTGAGGCTTTAAACTCAAGACAGAACTAGTGTTACCCAAAGGCGAGTATCGACCAGCACTGGAGTTGTTTCACACCGCTCCTTAAGTACCCCTGGTCCTCTGATCAGGAGATCAGGAGCAGCTGGCTCTCTGACACGCCCACCTGAAACACAAACTGGGAACAACTGTTGTGCATTAGCAGAGCAGATTAGTGAGTGGGGCAGATTGTGACAGTACCCCCCCCCCCCCCCCCCCTCAAGGGGCACCACCTGGCGGCCTAGCAGAGGAGGCGGAGGCGGAGGAGGAGGCAGAACGGGAAGCCTCAAAATCCCGGATGAGGGAGATGTCATCAATCCAGGACCCCGGGACCCACTGGCGGTGTTTGTGGGCCATACCCCTCCCAGTCCACAAGGAACTGGCGACCACGACCCCGTGGCCGGACATCCAAAATGCGGTGGACCCGGTAGCCAAGGCCACCATCAGCAAGGCGGACAGGCGGAGGCGGGTCGGCAGGAGGACACAGGGGACTGGAGACAACAGGTTTGAGCAATGATACGTGGAACACAGGGTGTACCTTCATAGATGGAGGCAAGGTCAGGCGGACAGAGACAGGACTGAGGACAGCAGCGATGGGGAAAGGACCAAGGAATCGGGGAGAGAACTTCCTGGAGGAGTCCCGGAGCTTGATGTCACGGGATGAGAGCCACACCATGTCACCAGGGGCGTAGACAGGAGCTGGACGCCGATGACGATCTGCCATCCTTTGATTGCGCTCCGCCGTACGCTGAAGAGCCATACGAGTCTGGTTCCAGGTGCGTCTAGCCCTGCGGAGGAACTGAGGCACAGTGATGGGAGAAACAGAGTCTGAGGGAAACAGAGGGGGCTGGTATCCGAGGGAGACCTCAAACGGGGACTGACCAGTGGAGGAGGAAACGTGAGCGTTATGCGCGTACTCTATCCAGGGCAACTGTGAGCTCCAGCTGGAGGGGTTGGAAGAGCAGACGCACCTGAGCATAGCTTCAAGCTCCTGGTTTAGGCGTTCGCACTGGCCGTTAGTTTGTGGGTGGAAACCTGATGTGAGCGAGACCCGGGCCCCTAGGTGTGTGGCGAATTCAGTCCAAACCCGGGCTACGAATTGGGGTCCCCTATCCGAGAGGATCTCGGAAGGAATGCCATGCAAACGAAAAACATGCTTGATGAGGAGGTTAGCGGTTTCTGCAGAGGAAGGTAGGGACTTTAACGGGACCAGATGACATGCTTTAGAGAATCTATCCACGACTGTGAGAATGCAGGTGAAACCCTTAGAGGGTGGTAAGCCAGTCACGAAATCTAGAGCTATGTGAGACCAGGGGCGCGGAGGCACCGGCAAGGGATGGAGAAGACCCTGGGGGGCTTGGTGGCTACTCTTAGATCTGGCACAGACTTGACAAGCGCTGATGTATTCCTTAACATCCTTTTACATAGAAGGCCACCAAAAGGTCCTACGGATGAGCGCTAAAGTTCTGCCAAGGCCGGGGTGAATGGAGAATTTAGCTGTGTGAGCCCAGTGGATCAAGGAGCCACGAGTACTGGAGGGAACATATGTCTTGTGTGGGGGACTGGTACCTGGGTCTGGTTCCAAGCGTTGTGCTTCCAGTACCTTATTGGTGATGTCCCAAGCTATGGCGCCAACAATGCAGGAGGCTGGCAGGATGGTGGTGGGTTGGGTGTCTTTATCAGAGGCATACTGTTGGGAAAGTGCATCGGGCTTGACGTTCTTGGAACCAGGTCTGAAAGAGATGATAAAGGTGAAACGGGAGAAAAACAATGACCAGCGGGACTGACGAGGATTAAGTCTTTTAGCCTCCTTCAAATATGCCAGATTCTTGTGGTCAGTCCATATTATTATAGGATGTTCAGCACCCTCCAGCCAATGACGCCACTCCTCTAAAGCCAGCTTGATGGCCAGGAGTTCTCTGTCTCCCACATCGTAGTTCTGTTCAGCCGATGAAAGACGACGGGAGAAAAAGGCGCAGGGATGGAGAAGGTGGTCTGTGGGAGAGACCTGAGAGAGAACAGCTCCTACTCCAGTATCTGATGCATCGAGTTCAAGGGTGAATTGTAGAGAGGTGTCAGGACGTGTAAGAATGGGTGCCTGGGTGAAATTGGTCTTGAGGTTGTTGAAAGCTTGGTCGGCCTACGGGGACCACAAAAACGGAACCTTGACTGAGGTGAGTTGGGTGAGTGGTGAGGCAATCTGACTGTAATTTTTGATGAAACGTCGGTAGAAATTTGCAAAACCCAAAAATCTTTGTAACTGCTTACGTGTCTCCGGGGTAGGCCTTGTCCGAACTGCCTCGATCTTATCAGGATCTGTTTTAAGCCAACCACTCTCCAGGACAAAACCCAGGAACTTGACAGACGAGACGTGGAACTCACATTTTTCGGCTTTGACATACAGACGATTCTCAAGAAGGCATTGGAGCACAGCTCGGACATGCTGGCGGTGTTCTGTGAGGGACCTGGAGAAAATCAGAATATCATCCAAATAGACAGTGACGATTTTTTTATGTAATCACCCAAAACTGAATTAACCAAAGACTGGAAGACTGCGGGGGCATTAGTGAGTCCAAACGGCATGACTAGGTACTCAAAGTGTCCAAGAGGGGTCTTGAAGGCTGTCTTCCATTCGTCCCCTTCCCTGATTCGTACAAGGTGGTATGCATTGCGTAGATCCAACTTAGTGAAGACAGAGGCATTATTAACAGGATCGAACGTGGAGGAGAGTAGAGGTAGAGGGTATTTGTTTTTTATGGTAATTTGATTCAGTCCTCGATAATCAATGCAGGGACGTAGGGATCCATCCTTCTTAGAAACAAAGAAGAATCCCGCACCCAGGGGGGACGTGGATGGTCTTATGATACCTGCAGACAGGGACTCAGAAATGTAATTAGCCATAGTTTCTTGTTCAGGTTTGGAAAGGTTGTAAAGTCGACTTGAGGGAAAAACAGCGTCGGGAACAAGATCGATACAGCAATCATAGGGTCTATGGGGAGGCAGTGAGGATGCATGGTCCTTACTAAATACCTGCTGCAGGTCATGATACTCTGGGGGAACCTCCGTCAGATTGGGTGGTTCTTGTGGCGGGCTCCTGGCTTCTCTGACGGGAAAGGGTGCTGAGAGGAGGCAGTGTGATAGACAAAACGGACTCCAGGCAACGATAGATCCTGTCCTCCAATCTAGGTGGGGGTTGTGAGTGATGAGCCATTCGTGACCCAGGACAACAGGAGACTGAGGGGAAGGAAAAACGAAAAAACTCACAACTTCGTGATGATTACCAAAAACCAACAGATTTACCGGGGCAGTGCGATGGGTTATAGTGGTGAGAGCACTCCCGTCCAGTGAGGAGACCTTTATGGGTGATGGGAGGAGAACAGTGGTGATGTTTAGCTGCTGAATGACTGCCTGGTCCAAAATGTTTCTTTCACAGCCTGAGTCCAACAGAGCTTCTGTAGAAAAAGTCTTGTGGTTAAAAGTGACAGAACAAGGTAGGGAACATCGGGAGTTTGGGTTACTTGCATTACTGCCCACCAGTAACCCCAGTTCTACTGGTGGGCGATGGCTTTTGGCCGAACCGGACAGGTTGAAATAAAGTGGCCTGACTGACCACAATATAGGCATAGACCTAAGGAGCGACGCATCTGTTTCTCCTCAGGGGACAGTTGAGCGCGTCCGATCTGCATCGGCTCCTCTGATACTGTTGTGTGGGAGGTTTGTTGTGGAGTTTGGTGGACACGTTGGGTGGGAAATGTAACCGGCGGAGGTCGGAATAGACTAGTCCTGTGTCTCTCCTTAAGACGCTTCTCGATGTTTGTAGCCAGGGTGATAAGAGCTTCAAGGTTCTCTGGTTCCAGGCAGAAAGCTAATTGGTCCTTGATACGCTCAGATAGGGCCTGAGAGAAAGCGGCTTTAAGAGACGCCTCGTCTAATGTGGAGACTGAAGCGAGGGTTCGGAATTCAATGGCAAATTCAGACACGGATTTTTTTACCCTGTTGTAGGTTCCAAATACGTTTGGCTAATTCTGCTGGGGACTCGGTGGAATCGAATAACTGCTTGAATTCAGTCAGAAAATCTGAAAGGGGACCGTGTAGAAAATCCGGCTGGCGACTCTTGGCTTCAGCCCACTGCAAGGCTTTGCCCCTGAACAAACCAACCATATATGAAATTTTAACTGAATCATTACAAAATGTCTCTGGAGAACGATTAAAAGCTAACTGACATAATAATAAAAAATTGCGGCATGTACCTGGTTCACCAGAAAAAGTTTCGGGTAGAGGAGACTCGATGACCCGGAAACCGAACCCAGGTGGAGGAACCGGAAGTGATGACTGGGATGGGACTGCGGAAGTGACGGTAGGCGGAGAAGCGGTAGACGGAGGAGAAATACGAATAGCCTCATTCATCTGGCGTAGCGCGGAGTCTAGCTGGAACAGACGCTGGTTAGTGGCGGATAATTGGCTAAGGACGGTTTCTATGGTTTTTTCGTGTTTGGCAAGAGTACTGGCAACGGCTGGTGGAAGTGATTCTTCCATGGGGTGGATTTATGGCCGGTCGATTCTGTCATGTTGGGTATATATTTAACCCAGGACATGAAAGAATAACAAGAAGAAACGAGGGTGAGTAAATAACAAATATTTATTAAGGAACGTGATGAAACTAAAAGCGCTGCTCCAAACGAGAACAGGAAAAAGCCGCGATCTAGGATGAGAAAACAAACGGGGATTAAACTCACAGTAAACAAACCCTGGAACCAGAGAATCAAATAGGAATGACTTTAGGAGATTTTCTCTTACTGGGCAGGTTAAAATCCTTAGAGAGACTGGGCTGGATGGTGAAGTCAAACGGCGACAGAGACGTGGCTGAGGATCCAAACAGAGATACGTGAACGGGCATGTGGCAGACAGGAAGGCAGGTAATGCTGTAGACCCGGAGGTGAAGATTTGTAGGCAGGCAGGTAGGATGACAGGCGAGCGGCAGAGAGCGAGGAGACCAGGGGACGGTGAGCGACGTGTAGTGGAATTAACAACTCCAGACAGCGGTGAGTAATCCTGAGTGGAAGATGAGCAGAAGTTCAAAACACAAGACCAGGGCTGACGGGAACGGACTGACAAAAACACATGCTGAGTATTTGAGGCTTTAAACTCAAGACAGAACTAGTGTTACCCAAAGGCGAGTATCGACCGGCACTGGAGTTGTTTCACACCGCTCCTTAAGTACCCCTGGTCCTCTGATCAGGAGATCAGGAGCAGCTGGCTCTCTGACACGCCCACCTGAAACACAAACTGGGAACAACTGTTGTGCATTAGCAGAGCAGATTAGTGAGCGGGGCAGATTGTGACACGTGCCAGATATTAATATTGTTCTAAAACTTGATAAAGGAGCTTTAAGTCAAGGTTTATATAATTATTCATATCAGATTAGCACTCTAACCATAATAATAAAGCCCATCAGGTGTAGAACCCAGATATGAACATAAAAAGCTTAAAAAACTAACATTTCCCCCTTTAAAATATATTTTCCGCCTAAAAGTAATCATGACCACACAACATATGTCTCCAAAGCTATAAATGTGTTCCTACAGGTTTCTTCAACTTAAATTTAAGTCTGTTTAAGATCTTTCTAAAGCCATATAGAAAATTAATACCTATTTCACTGCACTATCAGCAAAATAAATAAATAAATAAAATAAATTATTGAACTAGTTTTCATTTATCTATATATCTTTACCAATATATTTTGACAAAACACTGGGTGGGCACTTGGTAGAAGATCGGTTATATTTTTAAACAAATGGTTAAAAATATAACCGATCTATCTAGTTTGACATTAGAACATTAACAATAATTTTTGTTGCCTATGTTTTAGTTTAATTTTAAGGATTTTGTATTGTTAATTTTATTACCCAAATTTATTTCTTGCAGTATTTCTATTGTATAAAAGCAACAGTGCAAACAGTAAAGACACAAAATTGAAATAAATGTCTAAAAATAGCCTTTATTAATACTAATGCTTCTCTTGGTGTCTTCACTTGTTTGGAATATTTTGATGAACTTCAGAAAACAAATGCAGTACAGAAGACTTACATCCAACACAAATTTTCAGACCCAGATGCCAAAATTGAAGGGTTTCTCCAGTCTTTTAAAGGTATTACTTTCAAATTCATAAATTCAATGCTTTTAAGACTCCGTGGGAACCCTGCAAACATTTCTCCTCAAAAGTAAGTCACCCTGCATATGTAAAATAGGCTATATGTATTATCTAAAACTCATAATGGAAAAAAAAACCCTTTTATTTCCAAGTTTATAAAACGTTTGCCCCAACATTAGTCCTCGATATTGTTAAAACAGAGAAGGAAAAATCTTAGCTTACCTCCATTTTGGCAGCTACTTCCCTCTGTTCCGGCTACAGCATTGCACACACACAGCATAGCGGTTTCCCGGTTCCATTGAGAGAGGAGCGGGAGTCAAATAGCTGTCTCCACCCACCTATAAACATTTGATCCCGCCCACATTTAGCCCCGCCCCGATCTCCGGGAGGCAGTCAGGGGTAGTTGACTTTTGGGGGGAACTTCTTTCAGTCAAAAACAGTTGGCAACACTGGCTGCAATAGCAGGAAATGATACAGTTAAAGAGCAGATTGTAGAAGAAAGTAGTCGAGTGTGGAAAGTGGTCAGTGTATCCTCCAGCAGTCTAAGCCTATAGCAGCATAACTACAGAGATAACTCTGGATAACCTATCCTATTTAGATGGAGGCATGTTGGAGGCAGGGCAAGGGAGAGCCGTCTTTACCGACTGTACACTCCACCTCCCTCTACTCCCCCACTTGTCCAGATTTAGGCTAACATCAGATTTTAACCATAGGCCCCATCAAATAAAAATGTTTTAAGCTTAGTCTTAAAAGTAGACAAAGTGTCTGCCTCATGGACTAAAGCTGGGAGCTGGTTCCACAGGAGAGGAGCCTGATAACTAAAAGATCTGCCTCCCATCCTAATTTTAGATATTCTTGGAACCACCAGTAGACCTGCAGTCTGAGAGCGAAGTGCTCGGTTAGGAACGTATGGAACAATCAGATTACTGATGTATGATGGAGCTTGATTATTAAGAGCTTTATATGTGAGAAGAAGGATCTTAAAATCTATTCTGAATTTAACAGGTAGCCAATGTAGGGAAGCTAAGACAGGAGAGATATGATCTCTCTTTTTAATTCTCATCAGAACTCTAGCTGCAGCATTTTGGACGAGCTGAAGACTTTTAACTACATTCTGTGGACTTCCTGAGAGTAATGAATTACAGTAATCCAGTCTTGATGTAATAAATGCAGGAACTAGTTTTTCAGCATCGCTCCTGGAAAGGATGCTTCTAATCTTAGCAATATTCCGAAGGTGGAAAAGGGAAATCCTACAAACTTGTGAAACCTGGGATTTGAATGACATGTCCTGGTCAAAGATAACACCAAGGTCCCTTACTTTGTTCTCGGAGATTAATGTAATGCCATTTAGGTCAGGTGATTGGCTAAGCAATTTCCTTTTCTGGATTTCAGGTCCAAAGATGAGAACTTCCGTCTTGTCTTGATTTAAAAGCAAAAAGATAAGAGTCATCCAATTTTTTATGTCCTCAAGGACAGGTCACACCTATAATCTACCCAACCGATTAGGTTCATCAGGGTTAATGGATAAATATAACTGAGTATCGTCAGCATAACAGTGGAAGTTTATCCCATGCTGTCTAATGATTTCACCAATTGGGACCATATATATAGTAAAAAGAATTGGTCCAAGCACTGAACCCTGTGGCAGGGGAGCAGATTGGATTTTCAAACTGGGGGGAGACAAAGTTCCAATGTACCCTCCCCAAACACATGCACGCACGCACACACACACACACACACACACACACACACACACACACACACACACACACACACACACACACACACGCACGTACACATACACAAACACACGTACACACGCACACACACACACACGTACACATACTCACAAACACACACACACGCATGTACACATACGCAGAGAGCTGGGTCAAAGTTCACGCCAAGATTCCTGACAGAAGGTTTGTTGTGGGAATCAAGCTGACCAAGAGAGTCTCTGACTTTGGGAACCAGCTTGTCTGGGGCACAGATGAGGATCTCAGTCTTATCTTCATTCAGCTGTAGAAAGCTCCCACCATCCAGGTTTTGATAGAGTCTAAGCAGGTGTGTAACAGCTGCAGCTTAGACATCTCATGGGGCTTAACGGAGATGTACAGTTGGATGTCACCTGCATAAAGATGGTAGGAGATTCCTTTGAAGGAGCTCAGGATGCAAGTTTTAAAGGGGCAACATCATCTAATGCCACACGTAAAGAGGAAGTAACATTATGAACTAAAGCATCAATTTGTGAGGGGCTAGAAATAAAAATATTGCCCTCTGCTACGTTCCTGTGAGATGCTGAAGATAGTAAAGATGGAACAGTTGATTTAAAAGATGCAACTGCGTTGTCAGATAGAGAACGACTATAGTGAAATTTACTTTCATGTCTCGAGAACTCAGTTATAAAAAACTCAAAGGTTATCAGAAAGTGGTCCGAGAGGACTGGATTATGTGGAAATATTGTTATTTCCTCACACTCTATGCCATAAGTCAGCACAAGGTCCAATGTATGATGGCAGGAGTGGGTGGAGCTATGTATTCTGTGAGTAAAACCAATTGAGTCTAAGATATTACTAAAGGCTACATTGAGGCTATCATTTTCAATGTCCACATGAATGTTGAAATCCCCCACTACAATGACCTTATCAGTATTTAGTACCAAATCAGATAAAAAATCAGACATCTGATCCAAAAACTCAGAGTAAGGGCCTGGTGGACGATATAAAACTACAAACAAGAGTGGTTTTACAGTTTTGCAATCTGGATTAGGAAAACTAAGAATAAGATGTTCAAACGAACTGTAACTTAATTGATTAGACTGATTAAGTCTGAATGAAAAATGGTTGCTACTCCTCCTCCTCGCCCTGTACTTCGAGCAATATGATGATTTAAATAATTAAAAGGAGTCGACTCGTTTAAGCTAACATAGTCCTCTTGCTGCAGCCAGGATTCTGTGAGAGAGAGCAAAGAGATCTGATTATCACAAATCAACTCATTAACTAACAAAGTCTTAGAAAAAATGGATCTAATGTTCAACAACCCACATTTAATTTTTCTAGTTTTCTGCTCAGTTGAATTTGTTCTAATATTTATGAGATTTCCATGATTTGCTTTATTAAGCCTGATATTTAATCTGTGTGATTTTGGCCGTGGGCAGGACACTGTCTCTATGGGGTAGTGGGTGGGTAACAGTACAGAAGCTGCAGAGGGGTGGGTTAAACTACGACTCTGCTTCCTGGTCTGGACCCTGGGTAGTCATGGAGGACTAATAAAACTGGCCATGTTCCTAGAAAGAAGAGCTGCACCATCCAAAGAGGGATGGATGCCGTCTCTCCGCATCAGACCAGGTTTTCCCCAAAAAGTTTTCCAGTTATCAATGTAGCCCACGTTGTTTTCAGGACACCACCTAGACAACCAGCGGTTGAAGGACAGCATGCGGCTAAACATGTCGTCACTGGTCCGATCAGGCAGGGGGCCAGAGAAAATTACGGAGTCCGATATTGTTTTGGCAAACTTACACACCGAAGCAACATTAATTTTAGTGACCTCCGATTGGCGTAACCGGGTGTCGTTACCGCCAGCGTGAATAACAATCTTACTGTATTTATGCTTATCCTTAGCCAGCAGTTTCAGATAAGATTTAATGTCGCCCGCTCTGGCCCCAGGTAAACATTTAACTATGGTTGCTGGAGTCTCTAATGCCACATTTCTGACTATGGAGCTGCCAATGATCAGAGTCGGCTTGTCAGTGGGTGCGTCACTGAGCGGGGAAAATCTATTAGAAACGTGGACGGGTTGGTGGTGGCCCACAGGCTGGGTTCTATGCTTCCTGCGTACCGTCACCCAGCCGGCCTGAGGTCCCGGCTGCTCGGGTTCTACTGGAGGACCGCTACGGGGTTGTTCTGAGCTAGTTAGCCCCGTGCTAACTAAGTAGCTACGGCTGTTTACGGGTTTTTCAACAGCGCGGA
>NC_091757.1:22944057-22959057 GCF_043380555.1 Nothobranchius furzeri
TCAGTATCTGTATCAGTATCTGTATCAGTATCAGTATCAGTATCTGGATCAGTATCTGGATCAGTATCAGTATCAGTATCTGTATCAGTATCAGTATCAGTATCTGGATCAGTATCTGTATCAGTAGCTGGATCCGTATCAGTATCTGTATCAGTATCAGTATCATTATCAGTATCAGTATCTGGATCAGTATCTGTATCAGTATCTGTATCAGTATCAGTATCTGTATCAGTATCTGTATCAGTATCAGTATCAGTATCTGTATCAGTATCAGTATCTGTATCAGTATCAGTATCTGGATCAGTATCAGTATCAGTATCTGTATCAGTATCAGTATCAGTATCAGTATCTGGATCAGTATCAGTATCAGTAGCTGGATCAGTATCACTATCAGTATCAGTATCTGGATCAGTATCTGTATCAGTATCTGTATCAGTATCAGTATCAGTAGCTGGATCAGTATCAGTATCAGTATCAGTATCAGTATCAGTATCTGGATCAGTATCTGTATCATTATCAGTATCAGTATCTGGATCAGTATCTGTATCAGTATCAGTATCTGTATCAGTATCAGTATCAGTATCTGTATCAGTATCTGGATCAGTATCAGTATCAGTATCTGTATCAGTATCAGTATCAGTATCAGTATCTGGATCAGTATCAGTATCAGTATCTGTATCAGTATCAGTATCAGTATCTGTATCAGTATCAGTATCAGTATCTGTATCAGTATCAGTATCAGTATCAGTATCAGTATCAGTATCTGGATCAGTATCAGTATCAGTATCTGTATCAGTATCAGTATCAGTATCAGTATCAGTATCTGGATCAGTATCTGGATCAGTATCAGTATCAGTAGCTGGATCAGTATCAGTATCTGTATCAGTATCAGTATCTGGATCAGTATCAGTATCAGTATCTGTATCAGTATCAGTATCAGTATCAGTATCAGTATCTGGATCAGTATCAGTATCTGTATCAGTATCAGTATCTGGATCAGTATCAGTATCAGTATCTGTGGTGTTTAAGCAGAGGTTAAAGCGCTGGCATCATACTGATGTTGTCCAGAAAGTGTGGCGAACACACGAGCTCTCCTGGTGAAGGCTCTCGGTCCTCCAGGTCGGGGTCATCCCGGGACTATTTCATTTGGGTCGGTGATGTTCCAGGCGGTCATCTGAGAAACGAGAATTCAAAGATTTCAGTGTTTCCATTATCATCCTGTCATGTGGCACGTGCGCTTCTCATTACCATAAGTCCTGTTTAGGTTGCCTAACGAGAGTCAAAGCATGGTCACGGCGCCATGCTTGGCCTTCTTCTCAGCTATGACCCGAACCCTCCACGGCCCACTGGGGTTAGCAGAACTCCTCCTGCATTGTTGTGGAGCGTCATCACTCCTCGATCATACTACAAATGGTTCTGCACACAGGGATTAGGTCTCACATGGATTAAAGGGGCTTTGCAAGCCGAACATAATAATAAACAAATGCGTGACGATCCATGTCCAGTAGAGACGGTATTTCAGAGTTTGTGTGATAACTCTGTTATCTGTACGGCACATTTAAAACAGCTGTTGCTGACCACAGAGGTACGAGGAACAGATCATAACACAGTAACACCTTTACCTGTTCCTCTCATCTTCCTCAGTAAAGAGCAGCAGAGGCCGGCTAAAAGCAAGTCTGTGTGGGAGCAGAGAGCCAGCCAGTTACGGAGGCAGAACCAGGCCAGCTGCGAGGCTCTGTACGACCCGGAGGAGCCGGCTCACCCGCCCTCCGCCGTCCACGTCCGACCAGACATGAAGACCCACCTGGACCGGCCCCTGGTTGTGGGACAATGTGATGGGCCTTCACTGTGCGGGTGCCAGCATCACCATCACAAGCCTTGCACTTCAGAGGAAGCTGAGACTGCTGCTGATTCACCTCCAGCTCCTCCTCATCCTCGTCGGCACCGCCGCCACAGGGACCGGGATCGGGCCAAAGGCAACGAGGAGGCGAACAACTGCGACAGCAGTAGAGCTGGGAGGCACGTCCATCACAGCCACTCCAAACACCACAACTCCAGTCGAAGCAAAGAGGGGAAAGGTGAGAGGTCACACAGCCGAGAAGGGGGCAGGAGACACCATCATCAGAGTTCAGTGGATAAGAGTGCAGGTGGGGGGGTCACGAGTGAACGAGAACATCGCCATCATCATTCACATCGACAGTCCCGAGGGGGGAATGGGACTGTGAGCAGTGGGGGGAAGGGAGAGTGGTGGCCCCGCCACAAAGATGGACGACCGTCCAACAAGGATGGGGACAGGAGCTCCAGAGGAGACGGTGGGACCAACGGGGAGAGGAGGAGGCACTGTCCTCATGAGTCTAGAGGCCAGAGCAGAGAAGAAGGAGAAGATTCAAATGAGGAGAAGACACAAGCTCACAGGTCTGATCACTCAACCCAGTCTGTCCCCATTGTTAGGGTCAAAGGTCATCTTCTTCTTTATCATCATTACGATGATTTAAGAATGTTTCTAATGCTTGTCCTACACTCGTAGATCCCAGATGGACTGGAGGAGTAGGATGTAGTCATTATTACAGATTTGTGAATCAAATGTGTTTAAACAACAAACAGAAACTAAGATTCGTAAGTCTACTAGATGTACGTTCATGTTGGGGTGATGAATAAACGCCTCTCCTGCTCCTGGACTAGGTTTGTTGAGGGGGAGTCCTTCACCCAGCAGCTGGGCTCAGAGGGGACACCCAGCCGTCCAGAGGACTCTGACAACCAGAGGAATGTCCGACGAACAGACCAAACCTCCATCCGTGCTCCTCCTGTGACCATCACCTCCCCACCTGGAGGGACCACCTTCATACAGAGTGAGTACCACCTGGCCGTGTGAGATCGATGAATCCAGTCTCAACTAGAATGTTCCTGAAGAAAAGATGCCAGTGGTGCCGCTGTCCAGAGGGATGTCCCAGCACAGCATTCCCAGTTGGATTCAGCTGGTTTTGAATCAGACGTTAGGAATGAAGAGAATCTCTGACTAACGTAGACAACTAGATATCACAAATACAGGTGAAAGCCAAAAATGAGAGAAAGCTGTTCAAAAGTGAATTCATGTCAGTAATCCAGCTCAGACTGAGAGACCATCTAAAGCAGGAGGGCCCAATCCTCTTTCTGGAGGTCCGGTATCCAGCACGTTTTAGTTTTAACCTGCTCCAACACACCTGATTTCAGTCAGCAGGTGATTAACAGGCTTCTGCAGAGCCTGATGAGCTGCTGCACAGGTGACTCAACCACTGAACGTGGTGGGTTGGAGCAGAGAAAGCACTAAAACGTGCTAGATACCGGCCCTCCAGGACCAGGAGTGGACACCCCTGATCTAAAGGCTCAGGAACCTTTGCAGGTGTTCTGGATTCATTAGCTGATTAGAGAGTGACACCTTGAGCCTAAAGGAAAACCTCCCTGAACCGTCTACAGGTGGTTCAGAACGCCTGTGCTCGGCTTCTGACCAAGTCCTCCAAACACACCCACATCACCCCGCTTCTCCTCCAGCTTCACTGGCTGCCAGTCAACTTCAGGGTTCATTTCAAGATCCTGGTTCTGGTCTTTAGGGCCTTACATGGACAAGCACCATCTTACATTGGTGACCTTCTTAGTCCCTACACCCCCAGCAGGTCCCTGAGGTCCAGTGACCAAAGCCTACTGGTTGTGCAGCACCAGGCTAAAAGTCAAAGGTGACAGATCATCTGCTGCTGTGGCCCCCAGACTCTGGACCTCTCTCCCCCTGAGCCTGAGATCAGTGGACTCAGTGGTCTCCTTTAAAAAGCAGCTGAAGATTATAGTGTGCATTCATTCTGTGTGTTTCTTCTGATCGCATTATTTGGTTCTCATTTCAACAGTTTGGGCATCTCCTGTGGTCTTCTTCAGAGATAGCGCTAATGACGGGCAGCAGAGGAGGGCGTCGCCCTCTGCTGCTCTCCTCATTGATGACACAGTCCCATGCATGATCTAATGTGTAGACCCCATCGTCTTTGCTCTTGGTTTCATGCCCACGTCTCCTTATTTCCATAGCTTCCTTGATCCGTCTTTGTATTGTCGTTCAGTGTTTATGATCCCATGGCCAGACCATATAATGGACTGCTCTGTCCCAGTCCATTATATGGTCTGGCCATGGGTAATCTGTTATCAGCCACCCTTTGGGAGTTATTCATGGAGGACTTAGAACAAAAAGCCATAGCTACTGCCCCCCCCCCCCCCCCCCACCCACCCACCCCCACACACACACTGCAAAGTAAAATTATGGAAACGCTGTGTGGACGACATACTAGAAATCACACCAATGGAGACACCAACAGAACACCTGGATAACATCGACAACACAAACAACATAAAACACATGTACACATGGAGAAGGAATAGAGGGTAGCTTAACCTTTGTAATGATTAAGTTTACATGTTATTTAATACACCATAAGACATGAGATTCCATAGAAAATATGAAATCAATCTTATGGATCTGTGGGTACTTTTAACCAGAAGATTGGAACTTTTTATTGCAGGGATTATGTAACCACTTAGTATTCACTCAGAGACAACAGAAGAGAGTCAAGTTTTAAAAGTTTAAAGATTTATTACTAAACAAATTAAAACTAGACTAACTTAAACACTAAGTGTATGGTGTTACTAAGGTGAATGAGACGGAGAATGGTGTAGTGTGGAATGTTGTTCAGAACCAGCAGATCCGGAGAAACGATTAGTTCTGATGGGAGAGAAGGTGATGTCTTTGCGCTAAGCTTTGATTTGAAGATTCATAACACACATTATGACGCCATTCTGCCGGCCTACGTGCCCTTTCGGAAGTCCCTGTTAGATCAGGAATGTTGAGGTCCAGCTTGACCCTCTCTGGATCCGAAGCCGGTAGGAAAAGCAGCGGTTGCCGACTCAAACCAGTCTTATTGGCATCTAACAAGACCCAACACGGGGTCATGATGGTTCTGCTTTTATTCTGAAAGGAACCGTTGCAGCAGGTGGAACAGCAACAGATTTATCCAGCTTGTCGTTGGTTCTTTCGGCTGAAGAGGAAAGTTACGGATTGGTCGCTCCGACAACTTCTCTAGAAAGCTTTGAACTGGCGTTAAAGATGACGTGGGCATAGTTTTATAACTCGGATGTTTTGGTTTACGGTCGAATGAAAAGATGACAGATTTACCAAACACCACCAAAACCACGCCTCCGTCAGATCTGGAAGATTCTGATTGGATCAGTAAAAGCAATGTGTCATGTGTCTTAACCTTTCGTGTAATCAGTCTCTAGTGGAAACATTTAAAGTTATATTGCTTATTATATTCTGTAGGATTATAATATCAAGTAATTCATATTTACATTTCACAAATTGGTTCACATTTTATTATTGACTAACATTTTGTTTGATTAGCTTATTAAAAATAGAGTTCTTTGATTTATTAAAAAGAAAGAGTCCTTTGTCTTCATTCTTCTCTTGCGCTGGAAAGGAAAACAGTTTAGAAGCAGAGCATGAGACCTTGAGCAATATCTCATGCAGACTAGTTCCTGCTGAGGAGAGGGGGGAAATGACTTTTAGGTGGAAAACAGTCATTTCATTCTGTTACACCTTCATGGACATGACAAGTAGCGGACAGAGCGGCGTGCCCTGAAGAGAAACACATCCAGGAAACCAGCAATATTAATTACGGACATCAGAACACCCCACCATACATAAAATATCAGTGATCAGAGCACTACACCACAGAGCTCACCTAACAGAAGAACAAGACAATAAACAAGAGGACCAACATTTAATAATGCTTTAAAAACCTGCGGATACCCGACATGGGCAATAAACAATAATAAACAAAAGAACAGAAATCCAGAGAGACAAGAACCAAAACCAGTGATAGCTCTTCCATACATCAGAGGCATAACAGAAAAACAGTAGCAGCAATGAAAAAACACAACATGAACACACACACAACAGTTCTAATAAGACTAGGACACCCAAAGACATCAGGACAGACGTGTGGAGTCATACATGAAATCCCATGCAAACTCCACCATAAAACATACATGGGAGCACCCGGAGACCAACTCAAAACACCAACAATAGAACATAGAAAGGTGTGTGAGAAGGAAACAAGTCAAGCAGCAACACAAGAAGCAGGAAGCACAACAAAGAAGTCAGCCGTAACCGACAGCTGCACAAGAGCCAATCACATAACAGAACACGGAGCATAAACACGGAACAACAGAAACATAAAAGATGGATGAAGGAAGCCATGGAAATACGGAGTCGTGGGCACGGAGCTATGAGCAGAGAGGATGGAGTCTACACAGATCTCTCATGGGACCGTGTCATCGGTGAGGAGGATGCAGCAGCAGAGGGCGACACCGTCCTCAGCTGCTGCATCCTCCTGAATTATTTTCACCTTTTAGGTTGAGAATTAGTGAGATAAATGAACTTTCTAGTGTTTCCAGTTTCACCTGCAATTACCAAAATACTTGTTTTTATTTCAACCAAATCCGTGGTCCATGCACTGCTCACATTTATCTGCTGTTGGTTGGTGTCAGTGTTTGTGAATCTGCTACATGCTGCGGTGACGCTCTGCCTCTCTGTGTCTGCTCCATCAGTGAACAGCATTGACGGCGAAACAATGCCTATGAATGAGAAGAACCTGGAGGACCTGTGTCAGTCTGGACCCAGACCCATCTTACCCTACAGCTCGATGTTCATGTTTGGACAGAGCAACCCGTGAGTCACCTCGGCCTGATTGACACTGCGGTGCAGGCCTGCACACGCCACCAGTCCGGGCTGATAACGCCATGCCTACTGTGACACATCAGAGCATTCCTGTAGATGATCAACCCAGCTAAGAATTCCAATTCATGTGAATTATTGTTAGCTGGTCTGAACTGACGTGTGTGATAGAAGATGTATTAACAGATGTTAGTACTGCAGTTTGTTTGAGGGTGTCTGTACAACGTTAAAGAGCAAGTCACCCCCAAGTCAACCCTTTAGTTGCAGAAGAACTGTTAAAGGAGTGTCTGTGCTGTGGACACATGTAGTCATTATTTTGGCATCCTGTTTAAAATGTGAATATTCTGCCTAAAACCTCCAGTCTAGCGCCCTCTTCAGGTTAAAACTCGGCTCTGTGCTGAATTTGAATCAGACACCGCTATTAGCCAAAACAGCGACGGTGGCGTCTGCTGCACCGCCGCTGTGCGGTATCGAAGCAGCCGAGTCTTGACCAGCTGGCTCGGCCGCTCACAAGCCGCTACTGAACGATGTAGCTCACAGCTGCTGTGCTCCGAGAAAAACGTCTTCCTCCCTTTATTCTGACCAACGAGTTGGAGAGAAAATCCTCCCGGCTGCAGCGGTTTCTCTCTCTCTCTCATGTGTGTGTGTGTGTGTTTGAGGACATGTGAGGTGAGGAGACATGTGGGTGGAGTTAAGCTTGGTTTATGCTTGACGCATTCACTTTCCGCGCGGTGATGCGGCTCGCGGCTCGCGGCTGGAACGCGCTTCACAACTCGCAGCGTTTATGGTTCGTGCGGCTCGTCTCTGCGGTGAGCCAATATTCTCCCAGACTGTAGGGGGCAGCATGGAGCTCTACGGCATGCATCCAACACTACACCATAGTAGAAGTAGAAATTTTTAACAGCGTCCTAGTCTTTTCCGACAGTGCGAGCTATTTCTCTCCAAGAATTATTAACAACATGTTGATCACGGTGATCTCTGAGAGCCGAATCATACAAATGTCTGTATTTACCAACCTCTGCCATACTAGTTCTTGCCGGTCCGCCATGTTTTTCCGCGTCCGTCCGTCCGCGTGGTTAGAAAATTTCCGAGGTGCGCGTTGTGGAAATTCTGGGCCGTGCGGAGACGCGGTGGAGGGGCGTGGTTGTTAAAATGACGCAACTTTTCCGCGCGGAGCCGTGCGGACCTCGCGGACGCGTCAAGCATAAACCAACCTTTAGACTCTGCTGGGGGTGACTTGCTCTTCCAGTGAATTTCTCTGGTTTTAAACATCATTTATATCCATGTTTGAGTCTCAAATTTCAAATGAAAAATAGAGATTTTCTGCAGCTGATTGCTGTTTTCTCTACTTCTGCCCTGTCAGGGTGAGGCGGTTGTGTCACTATATTGTGACCCTACGGTACTTTGAGATGTCCATCCTGGTCGTCATAGCGATGAGCAGCATTGCCTTGGCAGCAGAAGACCCTGTCTGGACAAACGCTCCTCGCAACAATGTGAGATATGTGTTTGGTTGATCTGGACCGTCCAACCCTAACCCGTTTGGCCGTCGGTTACGGGAGCAGAACTGAGAAAATCGAAACTGTTTTGTGTTTCTTGTTAATGTGTTGGCTAGAGAGCACACCCAAAGGTGCTACTGTGGTTATATACCTCACAGTTAAATCATCCGTTTCAAAATGAGGTTACAGTTTTGTGACTTTTCCCCAGAAGAATTATTTTTTGATTTAGTGCCTTTCCAGATAAAAATCAAAGGCACAGAGACCAGGGTTCTCATTTATAAAGCTGCTTTTGCACAAAACGGGCTCTGAAAACTGTGTAACTTACCACGCAAACTTTGCAATTTTCAAAATAAAACCTGACTAAAATGTGGCAACTTAAAGCTAACTTTGGACTTGGTGTAAGAGCAGGATGCTGGATCCAGGACACCTGGCAGTGGAGCCAGTGAGACGGCATGAATTTCACATATGATGTGCATCAATTTTGATGCCAAGAAAGAGCTCATTCTGGAACGGCAGCCATCGTTATTTTAGGTTTTGTATGAAAAAACGTGTAGGACTACAAATGCTCGTCTGGCAAACTTGATGTCATCAAACCGCGACCTCACCTATGCCGCTTCTGATTTGTAGTCATTTTAATTTCTGATTAAGCTAATAAATCTTAAATTCAGGGCGTGAGGCAACACCAGTTAGAAAATAGCTCTTAGCCCCATTCACTTGCATTCATCTTCTTCTTTCTGGGCACCCATATTCCAGAAGTAGGTGGGCGTGGCTTATGCTCCATATTGTTTACATCCGGGTAATAACACACATCCGTGCATTGCAGGAGGGCAACATAACTTCTGCAATCACTAACCAGACCTGCATCTCTGCGATTCAAGCTAACAAAATGAAACCTGGGGACGTCTATTTCTATCACACGATCAGCAAGTTACATCTCAAAGCTTGTTTAGCAGAAAGCTTCCAGACCCACTCAGCTAGCTAACGGGCTGTGAGGACAACAGTGCTCTGGCTGCTGGTACAGGAACATCTATGATCATTTTATTAACACGCCTGGACCTCACACAGCTGCAGCTGGCAAGCAGCGTGCTCTCTGCCAATCTTTGTGATTGGTAGATCCCTTTGAATTTGTTTAATTCAACAGTAACTCATGAGTTGAAAATGTAGGAAGCCAGGCAGCAGTTTTTCTGTGGGACTGAGAGGAGATGCAGGGAGATGAGACAGACAGGACAGTAGTCACATAAAAAACAAGAAAACAAAACAAAGTGTTTGAAAAGGAAAATGTTTTTGTCCCACTGCACCTTTTACCTTACTAAAGCAATCATTTATAAGCAAGTAATATTTATATATCTGATATAATTCAGATCAGCTCAGTCCAACACCCAGGGCCGTTTCAAGGCATTTCGGGGGCCAAGGCACACAACCCCCCCGTTCTCACTGGGCTGCCCCGGAAGTCTCTGTGTAATTCCTGCCCCGCCCTCTTCCTAATGGAACGCCAAGTGAACCTGATGCAAAAGCTAAACCTAACGACTTATTATGAGAAAACTTCTGTAGGACAAGAAGGTCGTAGACGTTTGCCTTTTCGTTGTTTTTATTTAGCTTATCAGCAATATTTGTGCAGCTCATTCAGCAAAGTCTGGTGACATGAGTCTTCACCGCTGTTGTCTTGGACTTCTGCTCTGAACACAAAAATGAAAGTAACTTATTAAAAATACAAAATAAAATAATAATTAACAGCCCTGTAATACCACTTTCTTCACTCATTCAGTTTATACTTCTTTGTGGACATTTGAACTCTATTTTGAGAAATATCAATAACAATTAAACATCTCTACACAGCATCACACCACCGTGTTGATAGCATTTCCTCCCTGATTCACACTGCCCATCATCAGGCACCTAGCTGGGGTAGCCGCATAGAGCTAGCGCAAACAGATGTCACCGATTTAATAACAGGAATCCTCTCAGTGCAGGAAGGACCTGAAGTTGAAGCAGATTTTAGAAAGCTACTTCCCCCAAAGACAGGGTGAAGTAGGAGATGTATGATGTCATTAATAACTTCCTGCTCTTCTCTGTTTCTACAGGTACTCAAATATCTGGACTATGCCTTCACTGGTGTTTTCACTTTTGAAATGGTGATTAAAGTAAGTCCTCAGAACGGCCTTCTTTTGGACTTTTGTTAGTTTTACATTAACTTTAGTTTCAAATTCTGACTAAAAATCAATCATGTGGAGCTGTTGATGAGGTTGCTGTTGTTGGTTGGAGTAGATAAATGTTGTAAAGGTGGAACATCTTAAATGATCATTTTAGTTGGTTGAAATGAAGACAAGAACGTTTCTACAGGAACTCCCGACTGGAGACTAACGCTGTTTGGTTTTAACGCACGAAGACGACCAAGAGCCTTCTCCTGTTCCAACGTTTCCTTTAGTAGGACCTCACATCTGACTTGGTTCAGTCACACGGGGGGTTGTAGTTGTGTTAAACAAGCTGTGTGTGTGTGTGTGTGTGTGTGTGTGCGTGCGTGCGTGCGTGCGTGCGTGCGTGCGTGTGTGTGTGTGTACAGTTCCGATCCTCTCAGTTAGACTTCAGGGTTCGTACAGGAATGATTGAATTTAAACTTTTTCAAAGTATGGAAAGTACTTGATTTCTGTCGTAAGTCCTTGAAAATGCTTCATAATCAGACAATGTTGTGTTTAAGTTTTAAAAACAGTCGAGATCATTTGTTATTTCTGTTAACGTCAAGAACCCGAGAAAGATAATGTAGCCTTCTATACACACGATTGGGAGAAGCCTCGCTTCTGCCCTGAATGGGTCGGATCCTCTCTGTTAGACCCGCGAGTGAGCAGCAGACTCCAGCGCCGGACCGGCGGTGTCCTCTGGCTTCGCTACGGAGCAGACCTGCTTAAGCCTGAAGCTGGTGTGCTAGTCACATGGGTCAGAGTCCTGCTTTGGGACTGGGATCCAGCAGGTCCTTCTGGGATAAAATCAGCGTCTGAAGTAATCTAGTAAAATACTTGGCCTTTTGTTACGCTACAGTAATAACGTTAAGACTGGAGTATAGCTAAACATACCAGCTATGTTTAAAAGCACCTCATTGTTCATGGCATCAGTTTGCGAGCCAACGCGTACACCACCTTTGGCGGGAAAGCACACCCGAGTACTGTAGCAAGCCATTTTAACTTTTGATCAACATCTACACGGAAAAGTAGAGCACATCCAAGTTGTACTTTTCGTTACTTGTCATTAATTACTTATTTCTAACTTTCCGCTGTAGCGTTAAGGATTGGCTACATACATATTAAATGATCACAAGATGTGATACTTTCATATAAATATTGAATATCAATTAGATTTCACTTTGAATGAAGAAGATTTTAGTTTATTTTGCTGACTCAGGAACTAAAAACTCACTTCATATTAATTCAGACAGAGTCAAGTAAATAGTTCATAAAAATGAATTTATTTCTATTTCCCTAAACTAATAATTATACAGGTCAAGGTGTGGCTGACACGCTGGAACGGAGCTAGATGTTTTAGCAAAACCTTCTTAAGTAGCTGACCGTTTGTGGAGTCTGGGTTGTAAAGTATAGTCTGATAAGCTTGAGAGTTGTTTCTAAAACCATCCGAAGCAATTTGTGTTGAGTCGACGCAGCCTTGTGTGGAGATCCTCGTACGATCCAGGGGTCAAGAGGTCAGGATGGACACTGCCCATGGCATGGACCTCTAGGTACCAGGATTAGCTCAGATAAGACCCATCTAGACTGGAGACATCTCCAGGTCACGACAGGAAGCTGGAATGCTTGTTTTGCATCTGAGGCTGTTCGGTGGCTCTAATAGGAGCTGCTGTGTGTGATAACACCAAACGTTGTTGAGTAATGTTTTGACCTGAGGTCAAAAGAGAGGATGGTTTCAAAGTGCTTGTGCACCGATTTGGCCGGATCGGGAGTCAGCTAGATCAGAGAGTAATTCCTGTTTTATCCGACACATTTGAGGGTATTACCAAAACACCTCAGCATGTCAGGCCTCCAGTCAGATCCTCTGAGAGGTGAACACTGTGTGGATGAGAATGTTGAAACATGTATGTGAAGTGGATGTTAAACATTAATAATAACCTTATTATAATGGATGGGAGTGTACTGATATATTAAAACATCTTGTTCATTCAGCACATTTGATTATTTCAACCTATGTAAAGCCATTTATAATTCAAGCTGGATGAACTTTATTCAGAGAGAAAAATGCAGGAGGCTTGCTTCTGCATGAGACCTTGGCTGAAGATGTTACGACTGGTTTACTGGTAACAAGGACTGGTGCAGAGCTCTCTGGTCTGGAGGCCAGACAGATGTAATGTGTCCCTGGATGTGTGACGCAGCTTGTGGCTGCAAATAAAAGTTAATTTCTGTTCATGTTGATGAAAACATGACCTTTGACCTGCCACACCATATTCAACCACAGCCAGCCATCCAGTGTGATACATGTGCTATCTTGGCTGTGACCTTTTTGCTGTCCATAGGTCATTTTTAGATATTAGCTGGCCGCATGTTTTTGTCTCAACAAAAATATAAACACAACACCTTTGTTTCTGCTCCGATTTTTCATGAGATGGACTCAAAGGTCTAAAATTCATTCCAGATACACAACATCACCATTTCTCTCAAACATTGTTCACAAATCAGTCTAAATGTGTGATAGTGAGCACTTCTGCTTTGCTGAGATAATCCATCCCACCTCACAGGTGTGCCACATCAAGATGATGATCCAACATCATGAGCAGTGCACAGGTGTACCTTATACTGCCCACAATAAAAGGCCACCCTGGAATGTGCACTTTCTTGCTTTATTGGGGGTCTGGGGACTCAGAACCGATCAGTATCTTGTGTGACCACCATTTGCCTCATGCAGTGCAACACACCTTCTTCACATAGAGTTTATCAGATTGTCAGTTGGGGTCTGTGGAATGTTGGTCCACTCCTCTTCAATGGCTGTGCGAAGTTGTTGGATATTAGTGGTAACTGGTACACGCTGTCGTATACGCCGGTCAAGCACATCCCAAACATGCTCAGCGGGTGACGCGTCCGGTGAGTATGCCGGCCATGCAAGAACTGGGACATTTTCAGCTTCCAAGAATTGTGTACAGATCCTTGCAACATGGGGCCGTGCATTATCTTGCTGAAACATGAGGTGATGTTCATGGATGTACGGCACAACAATGGGCCTCAGGATCTCATCACGGTATCTATGTGCATTCAAAATGCCATCAATAAAATGCACCTGTGTTCTTCGTCCATAACAGATACCTGCCCATACCATAACCCCACCACCACCATGGGCCACTCGATCCACAACATTGACATCAGCAAAGCGCTCACCCACACGACGCCACACACACTGTCTGCCATCTGCCCTGAACAATGTAAACCGAGATTCATCCGTGAAGAGAACACCTGTCCAACGACCCAGACGCCATCGAATGTGAGCATTTGCCCACTCAAGTCTGTTACGGCGACGAGCTGGAGTCAGGTCAAGACCCCGATGAGGACGACGAGCATGCAGTTGAGCTTCCCTGAGACGGTTTCTGACAGTTTGTGCAGAAATTGTTTGGTTATGCAAACCAACTGTTTCAGCAGCTGTCTGAGTGGCTGGTCTCAGACGATCTTGAAGGCGAACCTGCTGGATGTGGAGGTCCTGGGCTGGTGTGGTTACACGTCGTCTGAGGTTAGGAGGCCGGTTGGATGTACTGCCATATTCTCTGAAACGCCTCTGGAGATGGCTTATGGTGGAGAAATGAACATTCAATGCACGAGCAACAGATCTGGTTGACATTCCTGCTGTCAGCTTGCCAATTGCACGCTCCCTCAATGCTTGTGGCATCTGTGGCATTTTGCTGTGAGACAAAACTGCACATTCCAGGGTGGCCTTTTATTGTGGGCAGTATAAGGTACACCTGTGCACTACTCATGATGTCGGATCAGCATCTTGATGTGGCACACCTGTGAGGTGGGATGGATTATCTCAGCAAAGCAGAAGTGCTCACTATCACACATTTAGACTGATTTGTAAACAACGTTTGAGAGAAATGGTGATATTGTGTATCTGGAATGAATTTTAGATTTTTGAGTCCATCTCATGAAAAATTGGAGCAGAAACAAAGGTGTTGTTTATATTTTTATTGAGTGTATATTTAATTATTAAAGCCAGAGATCATAATAACAGAAAACTGTGTGATATCTTTACCTGCACAAACATTTTCAGTCAGGGATCGACGTGTTTTAGTCTCACGAGACCCATAAAGAACTTCCTCTTCAGTGAGCTCAGCAGGCTCCAGACTTCTTCAGGACGTGAGCATCCCTCTCTCTGACATCAGAAGCTGAAACAGCGAGAATGAACAGCGTTCAATGGTGGAACTATCGAAGCTCCATGGCCGAGGTTACTTCTGCGTTCCATTCTTTCTATTGAAGCCGGGGGGAGTGTCCCAACTCTGGATCTCTAAGGGAGACGGGTTTTCTTCCACAAGCGCTCAGTTTTCCTGCACTGGCCCTTCAGTCACCAGGGAGTTGGGTTCACTGCAGGATCTGGTCTGGTTCTGACGGGACAGATGTTCAGATTTATAAGGTTATAACCAACCTTTTCCACCTGATTCAGATAATTGAAAACGGCGCCATCAGGCCTGCTTTCTGATCCTGTGATCAGATAGGATCATCCCTGTTAATAACAGGAATGAACAGATCACAGTGAGGTGTGCTCATGGACTGTTTTATCTCA
>NC_091757.1:22961557-22964057 GCF_043380555.1 Nothobranchius furzeri
AAGTCATTTCTTCACCCTCTCAGCCCTGTGTACATGGAGCGTTGTACTGCACTGCCTGAAGAACACACATCAACACCAAATGGGACACAGTACCATGTTTAAAGGATTTGGGTCTTTACAACATGTGTGCTGTTGGTGCGCTCCACCCGTCCTGGTCTGGACTGTATATGTACGCTCATGTGGAGTTCTTCTGAGGGGTTCCTGTCGTCCTCTGATTGGCTGCACAGCTGTCTCACTTTGAAACATCTGATAAATGTTGTGATCCAGAGCAATCAGAACAACCAGACAGGAGATTTTTTACTTTCTAAAACAGCTCAGACCTTCAAAAGTCATCTCAGGTGTGAAGAGGCTAACAGGTGCGGTCACGCCCAGTTCAGCAGCCTCAGAGCCTTTAGACCAGGCGTCACCACCCTCTGTGAAGCTGAGAGCAGCTTCATGGGTCCTGATCCACACCAAGGGCTAGCAGCTCCGTACAATAGTGACTTTTGCACTGGAACAGATCAGAGTCAAGCTCAACTTCAGAATAAACACATTCGAATGTTTTTCAAAGAAATGCGTCATGATAAAATGTACATGAACGCCTTTGGCAGCAGGTTTTAATTTTAGTTTAGACGAGCAGGAGAAACTGTTTTTATAAACCACTTCAGATGGTCCTGGGGGCACCGTGGGACTCGTGGCCACCAGTAGAGGTGGTTCCCACCAACACTCACAGCAACTTGGACCGATGCAGCTTAGCCCGACCACTGCTCCCACCAAGGACACGGGTCGGTATTCCCTCTACTTTCTCGCCTATTTTTAGGCTGTTCCGTTGAGGTACCTGGCAAGGCATGGCTGGCTGGCATCGTGATTCTGGCAGCTGATTGGCTAGGGGGCGGAGTCACTGATTGCTCCGGAGTTTTTTGCGTTCTGCTTCACTGCCTGCAGCCATTTCCTGGTTCAGAGTCTGACAAGAAGCCATAAAACCGACAACATGTCCCACAACAGTTTTTCAGCTTGTTGTGCTCCTGCTACCTCACCCCGTTAACTCATCACCTCACGCTCTGTTGTCATGAGTAAAACCCCCCACCCCCCATGGCTACCACGTCCCCTCCTCCCTTGCACCTATGAGGTGTCATGACCCAAGCCCACACTAAGATGGGCTGTTTCAGGCTGAGTGGTGCTCCTGGAGAAAAGGCTCAGGTGACCCCTGCTTTAGAACATCCTGATACCAGAGAAGGGAAATAATCAAGTCTTGTAAAAACAAATGCATGGACAGGTGTATCTGGACCTCTTTGGGTCAGGATGCTTTCAGTTTTCAGGATCTTGTTTGTTCAGGAGCAGGTCCTGGGGCCTCATGTAGCCCAGGTTATTACTGGGGGGGTCAAAGGAATTCAAACAAATGCGACTGTTAATGTTTCCCTTAGCCAAACCCACGTGGACCATGGTCCACAGGTTTGAGTTGTTTTTGAAGTATCTGATGGGTTTGGGGCCCCTGTTGAGCTTCTGCTGCCACCAACTCTTCCTTCTTCTCCATGGCAGTCAGCTGACTTCTGGCTGTTGCAGGTGCAGCACACCCCGAAGTGTCCAACACCGATGCTAGGTGACCAAACCTTTTTGGGAGTCCCAGTCGCGTTCCGGCGCTGTGCCAGAGTGTCCGATTCCGACGCCAGCGGGAAAACGCACATTTCTCCGACATTTAACCTCTAACCTCGTGCTGTTTAACCTGCCCCTCATCCCCATCCTGGCCTTAACCCTGTTGCTCACTCTACACGTCCCGTTACCCGCGTTGGAGAGGGACGTAACAACTGGGAGCAGAGTTTGGGAAGTGCAAGAGGGTAAAGGTTAGGATGGGGTGAGGGAAGGTTAAACAGCAAGACGGGAAAGGTCGGTGTTCGGTGAAGTCTCCGTTTTACCGCAGGCGTGAGGACGTGTTGGCAGGTCGGACACTTACCACTCAGAGGTGCTCCACGTGACCCCACGGCCACAGCCCCCTTCAGGTTACTGGGTTCCTAACGTCTCTTATTACAGATGAAGGGGATTCAACAGCTGTTGCACACCAGTGACTTTTACTGGATTCAGTTTCTTTACTAGAATATTTATCTAACATTTTAAAATGTGCCCAGATGGAAGAGTGATGGTTAAAAAGCACACCTGTACCTTTCCTCTGGTCCTGAAAGCAGCTGCACTGCTTCGCCCTGTGCTGGGGGTGCTAACCGAAGCTGGTGTTGCACCAGCGTGTCTAGCACGGGGGATGTGGTCCAGCCCTTTTGCAGTGTGTGCTGCGGTGCCGGGAACACACATCTCATCTGCTCCATGGTGCTTGCTGAACGTTCATCTCTCCGTGCCACGCTCCGAGCCTCCGCAGGGAGCTATTTCCATCAGCATGCTGCTTCGCCACAGCTCTGCTTGGACTGAAGTTATTCATCCATTTCATGTTCGTTATTATTAATTCATCCGAGGCTGCTGCCTGGGGCGTGAGCCGGTGTCAGACTCGGAAACGGGTCTCCCTAGCATGCACATT